>NW_022885435.1:0-303857 GCF_011952205.1 Bombus bifarius
CTTCATACATCATCAAAATATAGAAAAGAACGAAATATCATATGGTGCGCATGGAAAAATGAACATGCCATTTGTGAGCAGATCGTAGAACTGAATGTAAATATACTTGTAACAGTTGAATAATAATTTTATCTTTTTATTTTTTGTCTATTTCGCAGTAATTGCTGTAACGACATTCTTAATATTCAAATGTGTAATATTGTATTGAATCGATAGTAAACTTTAGAAATGAAAGACGATGTAACGAAGGTATAAGGAAAGGATGTAAATGTAAAGGGAAAATGCAAAACAAAATCTTTTTGCCTAAGGCTTCGTTTTTGAGAAAGTAGATTTTGAGAATGTTATGTATAAAGTGTTACCAACTTTGCTGAAATAATCTATATACCTACATACATACATACATACATACATACATACATACATACATACATATATATATATATATTGCTGCTGCGATAGTTGTCATAATCTGTAAGTAATATCTTCAATTTTTAACAAATTATTTCAGTACCTAGATAAAAGACAAATAACGACATACACATATGTGATTTTTCAATTGATCGGGGAGTTTGATAGAATTTTGGTAATTCTCAAAAAATTGAATAAAAATCGAGTCTCGAATAAAGAGCTATTTTAAGGATAAAAGGAGCAACACGTCAAAGTACGCGTGTTTTTTTGGTGGCAAAATTATCAATTTCAGCAATTTATACGTTTATTTTAAAACGTTATAATTGAAGAAATTACTAAAAAGAAATGATCTTTTGCCTTATTGCGTATTTTTTACTATGCTTTTCTCAAATGTTGATGACCCAAGCGGAAGGATGTTATTCTTACACTATCTACTATACGGCACCTTATATGTATAATTATTTTATTATATGTTGCAACGAATATAACAACCGAGAAATAGTAATCTGTAATCAAAAGCATCAAATAACAAGTGATTTGAGTAAGAACTGATTTATTTAGATTTCTAGAGAATTTACATCGATACAGTGAAAATATAACTTAAGAATTGTTATGTCTCCAAGTTATGTCTAAGGAGAGAAGATAATATGTATAGTACTCTTGCCAAAGGAAAGTACTTATACATCCATTCCAGAGCCTATGATAATTTTCTGTTGCGTTGAGAAATTAGATTTATGAATTAAAGACTCGAGTTTCTTTAACGAAATATGTAAATATTGATAAATTTCAATTATTAATTTAATAATAACGATATTATATATTATTTTATTTTAATATATCCTTAAGCAGATTTTTAACTTACGTACTTGAATGTTCATAACTGAACTCGAAACTTGTTTTTTAGAATCTTGTTTAGTTTTACCTTGAAATAGTAGTACTTGGACTATGAATATCTATGCATAGAACAATTGGAATATAAATTTCTCATTACACGAAAAACTAACTAAAATAAAATAAAAGTACAAGTTTCGAATTCTGTAAAGTAAACGTTGACTTTATTATTTACATATGTTGACTTTATGAAACTGTAATAATTTATATATGTTATATTAATAATAATTTATATCACTATACGTTGCTACTACATACTTTTCTTTATTATTTTCCTGCATCCATGTATATTCTAAACATTTTAAATTAGAGTATATGTCAAGATTCAGGAAAGGATTCGTTTCATCGTTTCATCCAACGAATATAAAAAATAGTGTCTCTAGTTTAAAAAAGAAGCAAGATGCAGCAACGTGTAAATTTTGTACTTTATTTTCCAAATCGTAAAAATTTATTTAAAAATATAATTAAGAGACTAAAATGTTGATCATTGGATAGACAGATTTTATTTACTTAAATGAGTTCGACAATAAATAATTTACTCAAGCACTTCTAATATCTATCAAAGTACCTTTTTAATGAAATAAATAGTGCTATTTGTTTAATTCTCGATATTACATTTGATTAAGCAGCTCTTAATTTAGTCAGCGATTAACATTGTTTAAAAGCGATAGATGATTTGTTCCTTGTATGTAAACGAGATCGAAGGAGAATCAGAAAGTGAAAAAAGATCTATGTCGACCTATTGGAGAAACGGATTGGAAAGAAAAATAGAAGCTATTTAAGGTTGTGTAGAGACGATCAGTTTGCATAATTCCTAGATACAGTTGATCTGGGAGGACCCCGTAGCTATGCGCTTCTATCCGTATCTTTACGAGACGGTAAGATATACTTGAGATGATGGGGCATACCTCGGCTGACGTGGCTAATAAAACGAGAAAGGTCAGACTGGATCCGAATAACTTTCAAGATCTAGCGACCACGCCGTAGCATAGAGTATTTTACCTTAATTAGATTAGATCCTCCTATAAATCATGAAATTTTTGCATTTTACTGGATCATTTGCACATTTATTTCACTGCTGGGCTTATACGTGTATGTGCATTATTGCATATATATGCGTAACATCACGTACGCGTAAACGTAGATATCTTGTTTGGAGTCAGCTGGGTAAATTAGGATAATTTGTCAATTAATTAATATAAGAAAATAAGTTTTAAATTTGCGATTTCTAATTGAGAGTCTCATGTAAAAGAAATAAATAGTAAAATAACAAACGTAAGGCGACATTTTGTTACAATATTAAAATTAAAGGTAAGCAATATGGCAGAAAAACTAAGAGTTTACAAAACATTGACGTTATTAGAAACATTAACTACTTTGCTCGAGTATGAAAGTAAATCCACATGTAAAAATTCTTACATGCAAGAAATTCCATTTGTTGGCCCTTTCCTTATATTTACCTTTAAATGATAAATGCCTATTACACGTGTTAACGACGAAGGAATTAGTATGACTTTTATATTTTAAATTTTATTACTGACCGCGCATCGCTTTGGCATAAACAAACATTGATAATATTCATTATGACAAAGTTTATTATTTAGCTACAACTTATTTAGCTATATCAAAGGATTTTTAGCATCTTTGTACATTTTACGTTTAACTAGACACAAATAACGATCAGTTACCCAGATTTATCACTATGTTTTATTTTGTATACAAGCACATCTAATTCAGTTAATTTGCATATATAATTAAAATGTTTATGTTATGTTAATATTCGTATAACAATTTATGTCATATAATTATATAAATATTAAATCTCTGACATTTACAGATATATAAACACGTTGTTGAGAACGTAGTAACGTAGAACGTAGAACAAATAAAATATCAGGGAAGAAATTGGCAAGTAAATGACACTTTAAGAGAAATTTTTAAATTTAAGTTGTATTCCCCTCTTGAAACCGTGAAACTTTTACAATCCACACTGTTATCCTTGACACTGTTGTTATGAATTCCGACTTTCTGTCAGCATTGCAGTTCATCGGGCAGTCGCGTTGATACTGGCATGCACCTGGAAAAACACTCTTTTACGTAGGTGGGGTTACAAGTTCAAGATCGTTGATCCAAATGACGGAAACTTCCGGTTAGGACGATAAGCTAACAGTATTTTTAATTGGTCAGCTAATCGATTAAAAGAGTGGAACAGGGTGCACTATACATCGTTGAGATGAAAATTCGTATCTACGTTGATGTTGTTCGAGCGATTCACGATCTCTGTATCGTTTCCCTCTATTTCCGGAAGTCCACGTCGATATCATATGGATATCGGCGCGACACCTTGATGAAGCCAACTGTACTGCTGCGACTGCGAAACGTCGGAATGTTTTTCCTTTTGGACACGGCTCTTTCTTGGAAGCTTTGAACAACGTTAGACGAAGCAGTGTTAAATACGTATAATAAGACCAAATGTAACAGCGTGAATTGTGACAACCGAAGCCGTGAAAGCCTCGAGACGCTCACTCGATTATCTTTTGTATCCAACATTTTTCTCGAAAATACGTCGCACATCGCAAATACGATCACCTATATGTAAGATATCAATTTATATATTTGCACTTAAAAGTAAAGGAACCTGTAAACACAATTGTCGGATATTGACGTTAAACAAATTTATTTCTTCGATATTTCTATTCGAAGCAGCAAAGCAAATCGAATGTATTACATAGTGCAGAAAAGAGTCGATGTCGCAATAATATTTACGAAAAACAGATTTTAGTGATACATTTATGATCGCGTACATTCTCTTTTGCATACTTTTTCGTTTTTGTTTTTAGTTCTATTGTCGCTTCCAATTTGATCTTTATTGGCTGCAGTTATAAAATTGTTTTCCCCTTGTTTTTTTAATGCTTTATATTCGCGAAAATCTTCTGAAATTCTACTTCCACATTTTTGTTTTAAACACGATCTAAAATTTGACGTGCACGCAGACAAACCTTCAATTTCGACACATTGCTGTGACTATACCGTTTATCGACAGCTTTTCTAGTACAATGTTACGTTTTTGTTTGATTCGTTTTGGTTGTGTTGCCGTTAATTTTTGAATTTAGATTAAATGGTAGCGTTGTCTGATGTTTAATGCGATTGGCAATTAAACTTCACGTTTCGGCTAACCTGCTACGCGCAGGAGTACTGGCACGGGAGAGGATCAAAGTTGGTGAAAATAAATGTTCGCTTAATCCTGTTATATTATTAGACAAATATTCTTCACAACAAATGTTTATTCTAATTCTAATTGGGTATTGACAGAATTGTCGTTGAGATTTCGGATACTCGAAGTTACAATCGTTCGCGATACGTTTTCACTCTTATTAATTACAAGATTTTAATTTAATTGTTCTTTTTAATAATTTACAAACTGACAAATACAAACACGTCGATTAACAAAACTAACAAGAACTGGGAACTAACGAAACAAAGAACTAAAAGCTAAAGAACTAAAGGACTAAAGAACTTAAGAACTGAGAGCAA
Source organism: Bombus bifarius (assembly GCF_011952205.1). Classification (NCBI taxonomy): domain Eukaryota; kingdom Metazoa; phylum Arthropoda; class Insecta; order Hymenoptera; family Apidae; genus Bombus; species Bombus bifarius. The sequence continues at coordinate 4,834 of NW_022885435.1, forward strand.
AAACTAAGAGCTAAAGGAACTAAGAGCTGAAAAACTAAGGAACTAAAGAATTGAAAGGCAAAGGAACTGAGAAATTGAGAGCTAAAGGAATTAAGAACTAATCGCTATGAACAAAGAAATTACTTGCCAAGAATTGGGGAACTGATCGCCAAGAACCAAGGAATTAATCACCAAGAACTGAGGAACTAATCACACAGAACTGAGGAATTAACTACTCTGAACTAAGGAATTATCTCTCTATCTTCTATGTCGCTACGCTTATTTATAATTAGGTCTACCGTGGAGGGGTCGTCATGTGACGGGTTATTCCGTGGGGGTTGTGAGGCTCGAATTTGGTTTCTATACAAATTGTTAGATTTTATCTGAGTCTCAAATTGAAACGCTCATTCGCACTATTGGTAGTTTTAGTCTACGTTACGGCGCGTGCGCAGCGCGGGACGTGACAACAATATCGTAAAATGTACCACTTGGTATGATGTTAATGCTGTGTCTAATAATTTATTTCTACCTCGCACTCCTTTTTCCATCCTGTTTATGTTTTGCAAATCATCATTATCGAACTGTAGCACTTGTTAACAATATCTACCTTGATCAACAACGTTCTTCGCTATGTTGCTCGTGGAACACAAATCGAATAAAACTAAGAATAAGAAGCGTAATACAAACAGAATAAAACACTATAAAATGAGCATTGCTGTCGAAGTAATCGTTAGTGACGATGCATGTTATAAAAATGCTGTGACTTTGGAACGAAAGTTCCATATCGCTGTAGTTAGAAAATATTTTCACAGTGAAGTCAAATAACAAATATCTAAATTCCAAACGAAGTAAGAAATGATCAAATAATTTATTTTTCAAATATATTGTTACTTAAACGAAATCATCGAAAATGACAGAGTAACTAAGAGAAGAGCAAATAACGAATGGAATAAAAATTTTGTTTGAATAAAAGTTTATTTCAATAATGTTCAATCTGAAAAGAGTCTTTTTCGTCGAAACAAAAGGAATTATGGAATGATCAGTCCGTTTCTTCGCACGATTTTAGTTATCGGCACGACGAGTTTCTACTCGTGCGAGTACTAGGGCGTGCGATAGTTTGATCGAAAGCTTATGCCTCAAGGATTACGCTAATAATCGATAATAATAAATCGAAAGGCGTGCAAAGAGACTATCGGATCGGCTGCGTCCGTATACACTAATTTACTTTTCTTAATATATCGAAAACTATGAATCCGCAGCAATTCGGACCACCGCCATTCTAATCCTGGAAACACAAGCTTTCGACGAAAATATCACACGCCCTCCTACTCGTTGTCTCATTGACTAAAGCGGATCCCGCTTCTTCGAGCTTACCCCATTATACTGATATAGCGTGCGAACACAACTGTGTACTTTGCACAACTGTGCGAACAATAACCATTATACTTGGCAAACTATCATATTTACTTGTCTGGCAGGATGGACACTTATGAACAGCGAGCAGTACGTAGCGAACCCGTCAGCAAACAGTAGACGGTACTCGCTCAGGAGGTGGTATGTTAAAGAACTTATTAACGTTGTTGAATCTTTCTTTTTATTTTTAAAAGTGAGAATGCAGGAAAAAAAGAAGGAAATTCCGGGTAATCTATTCTCGAGAGGGTGACTCCTCGCTGATCTTAACCACCTTGAAATATATTCTTCAAACCATTATTCTGAACAATTTCTCCCTGTACATGTTATTGCTCCTCGACCTTACTTTCAGAGATATTTACAAAAATTCCATCACACTTCTACACTATTTAGGTGGACATATTTTTACGTAGTCTATTTATCGTTTTTTACCTTCACCGTTCCTTTATCGATCTCTTTTTTTACGTCGCCGTGCGAAGGGCCACTGACGTATATAGACACTCTTGTATTTTTTTACGATCGATTGTTTTTCGGTTGGTGTGACATGCAGCTAGCACCGAGGATCACGCGAGTGACAGCGGTAGATTGTCGCCAATGAGCGGAGCTCTCAACGTTAGATCTGCGTGCGTATACGCTTTACATTGGCTAAGGACAAGATAGACGTAATATTGAATGGAACTTTTTGTCTCAGGTTTTGAAATACCGACGTGGAAAAAAATCAGAATTTCGTCTTTGTTTGTTAAATTCTCGAAAAAAAAACTGTCGCCCTACTGACAATGAGAGCTGCTGGCAGCGATAGACTCCAACTTGGTTTAAACGAGTACGCACTATTACCGTTTTGGTTTATAAAGTATTCTCCATCTTCCAATTACCAAAAATGCAAGAAAATATTTCATACGAAAGTCGTTTTAATCGATATATAATATCGATTAAACGTATTAATGTAATTAATTAATGTAATATAATATTTGGATATTTCAAAGAATCGATAGTTTTGGAGATTTCGATATCAACATAATTTTTCTAAATGGAAATGCACACTTTTATTATTATTAATTTATTATTCCAAAACGAGCAATTAAGCTATGTGACGTTGCTATGCAAACATGCAACCCTCCTATTAGAAATAAAATAAAAATCTGCCAAATCGCAGTCGTTCATTTATATATATATATGTCGGAGATGTAGGGACATCGGGCCTTTCTTTTGGAATTTTGGGAAGATCCCCAATACTTTGGTCTAAACTATTTATTATAGCTGTACTTAAATAATAGAACTTAGAAGTAGTTGTTGTGATACGATCTGATTATGTTTTTCCAAGGTTTGTGACAGTGGGCTTGGGGTCAAGGTGACACAACTGGAACGTAGCCACGGTCACGGGATGAACGTTTTTACTTAACAGTAGAAGTACCAATATTGAGGGACACACGCTGTATTAACAAACAAGCCCCGGAGCAGGAGCAATGACGGCTCTACGCGGGTCTGCTTAGTAACGGCGCCCGTAATTTTGTTGATAACCCCGGTCAATATGCAATTGACAAATGTGATCGTGTCAGTCTTTTATTCTTGTGATCACCTTGGAGAGTTTGCACACAACGTCTGGTCAGTCAGTCAGAATGATATCGAGCGTCACAGCTAACGTCACTTTGTGTTTCAAATATATTCTATTGAACAAAGAGCTTTCCCCGTTGACCGTGGATACGTTATTGAACCTAAGAACATTGTCTTTACATTAAGAGTGTCTAATTACCACGAGTAATTGTTAAACTCTGTTAAATCAACACTTGTACATATAATTGTAAATATAATCTCCACTGAACAACTACGATGGCTTGTCCTAATGAAGATACGCAACGAGCTCCAAAGACTAACGTCAACCCGACAAACCCGACGTATATGTACATTAGATGACTGCTGATGACCGAAATTTGTATCGTATTTAATGTATGCATATTTAATCGCATGTATTTATAATTCGTTCCAAAAGAATCTGGCTCAACATCACGGATAGCTATTTCTTCTTGGATTTTAGAGGGACGTTTTTCATTCTCCTTGTTGCGACATACTTATAGCAAGAAACACAACGTAATTAAAAAGGGGTGATTGGATGCCAGTGGTCGTGAAAGAATAAAATACCGTTGACACTAGTAGGGCGTCAGTCGGATTATACAAGTGTATGCGTGAGTGTGTAATTTGATTCGTGATTATTAGATAAGAATTGAGGCATTCATTATTTTTCGGTTATACTAGTGCAAACTAATTTTGCGATAAATGGATTCGTGTGTTTAATATGACTCGTGAATATGTTAACAACTTATTCAATTATTCTTTCTGTTATTCGCGTGTCATAACAGCGATCGAAAAGTCCCGTTGAAATCCGTGGATGTGTATGTAGATTTTCGATAAATAACAGAGTATTTTATCTTTTTAAAGATCATGGAAAACCGACTTTCCTTTCTTATTATTTTACCTGTTATACGTACGACATTAAAAGTCGTTTAATAGAGTCTTGTTCTATTCCATGCGAAAGTAGCTTCGGTAAGGTCATCGAAGGATGTTTTTAAAATTATGCTTCTTTTCCATTTATGTCATGACATATGGAAATTACAAATGATTCTTTATTTTTCAATTTCTTCCGAATCGCAGTACGAGATTTTTGAAAAGTTCCAAAACTGGCATTCGTTCGTAACATAGCGGTGGTACAACAATCGTTTTGTTCGAAACGAATGAAAGAATACTTTTGTCGGCTCGTTGTTGTATACGGCCCATCTCGGCATATCTCGTGTAGGAAATTCCTACTAGGAATGGATTTTTAAAGCTTAAAACAAACAGCGATATCAATATCATTTTATGGGGAATCGGCAATAATCATAGAAGTATAAAGAGAAAGACATAGGCTACATAGAGACCGTTTGTGTCCTTGTTTAATAACTCATGCACATTCGTACAATAAATATGTAACTGTAACACCATTCAAAGAGCGGCGTCAGCGTGCATATCGGATTTTTAGAATAGAAAAGACTCACGCGGTAACGTAATCACTCGCGTACTTTATCTTTATATCTCTATCGGAAGTAGGCGAAAAGCGGAGAGGCGCTTGCCTGAATTATTTTTTACAGCGATCTCCAATTTGAACTTAATTGGCAAATGAATTGTACGTAAAAGTGTTAGATATTCGCGATTAAATGTCAAAGAATATAATAACTTTTTTACATTTTTAAAAATGAATGATAGCCATTTGTTTCCAAATAAGCAAGTGACGTACGATTCTGACAGAATTCATCTGTGATCCGTCCGTGAAAAATCAAAGAACGATTAAGTTATTCACAATTTTGTTAATCACTCAAAAGCGTAAATTATAATTTTTTAATTTTTCACGGAATCTTTCTAAAAGTACATACGTATTGCAGTTGAAACTAGTAGCCCCAATGAAAACGACTCCTGACTTGACTCTGTTCGTTCCAAATATCTAATGGAGAGATATATAAGAAAAGTATAAGTAAAAGGTAAAAGGTAGAAAGTGCTTAGATAAAAGTTTCGAGGAGATTATTTAATGCAATTAATTTTCCTGTTAATCAAGCGAAACAATCGATTAGTTGAAATCTGGAAGATGCGATGTAAAGTAAGTAAGAGCTTAAACTACATCATAGTAATTACGGTTCCGTATATATATTATAATGTTAATTATATTAATAAATTATGTAATATTTAATATATTTGAATACCAAATTGCAATCCCAAAAAATGCCGTGTTATGCGAATTCGTGTTGTACGAAACATAGTACTAGTGCAAGAGAGGAAGGGTTAGGTTCCAACAATTAATAAAAATAAATAAATTATTGATTTTCATAACTAAGAGATATATTTTTATTAAAAAGATCGATAACTAATTGAAAGTACTACATTCCACACGGTATTATTTATGTCAGTTATAAAAAAATGTGGTCGACTTTTTATCCGTAAAGCTTCGAGTTGCGAACTTCTCTATAGCGAAACAGTTTTCAGATGCACAGGATTAATACTCCACAAATTAATACCGAATTAAAGAATTCAATATTCTATAATTCTGTATGCAGATCGGAGACAATGCGTAGCTTTGCTCGAATGAAATATACCGAATGACGCAACCTGAGTGCCTGCATTAAAAAATTCTCATTGCCTTCTTGTACGGGGATTTCCCCAATTCTCAGAACGTGTTAGAGCAAATTCGTGTTGTATGTAAGAGTACCGTGTTATACGGCGGATATCTATAATAAAATATACATTATATTTAGAAGAAACACAATCAAAAGTTAGAAAAAGTAAAAGGTTAATTGTTATTCGCTTACTTTTAATTAATATATTACGTTTCATATATATTCATTCGTATTGTTGTTCAGTATGTACAGTTTTGTTCTTACATTGGGAAATTCAATAGAATTCGATGTGTTTCTTTTTCTTTCTTTTTTCTTTTTTTTCTTTTTCTAGCCTTCTAACAGAATAGAATTGCCAAGGTGTGATCAGGAAGATCTTTAGTGAGAGATTCTCAGGAGCGATGAATCGAACCTCGAACTCAAGCTGGTGGGTTATGAACAATGCGCGTACCAATGATGTAACAATAAATATGAAGGTGCTTTAGTTTCTGCGATTGCCTCCTGTATACAAATTATGAAATCTAACTGGCATTCAGACAACTCCTTCGTTGATGCTCTACCCTTCTTTTCTTTTTTGTTACAGGTGACGAAAGACGAAAGGAATCCATCCTGTCATATTCACGCCTAGTCAACTATCAACTTATATCATCATTCTTGCTTATATTACTAGCTAAGCATTTGCGTTTCACATTTAATTTATCTCTAAATATTCTACTTTTCGTATCGATTAAAATCAAGAACATGGTTATTTTACGTATTTCGTGTATTCATATCGACCTATTTGTAGGTGTATAAAATAAATTTACAGTTCGCGAAATTTTAGGGGATTTACAATCAATTTTAGAGGATTGCCAGTACTAATTTCAAGCAGTATTTGTGACTACAACATTTTTTAAAGATCAACTGTAATGTAACGCAATACTGAATAGAAAATGCACTCGAATAACGCGCAAAATGTACTTAAATGCAATAAAGGCGCATCACTTAAACGATATCGCTTAACTGTCGCTTATAGAATAATCATTTATTTGTGCGAAAGATAGACAACACGCATTAAATAGGACGCGATTTGCATTATGTAGATTCCTGGAGTATATTAGTAGTTTAGACCATACATTATATACATTATATAGTTGTATACAGGGTGGTTGATAACTGGTGGTACAAGCGGAAAGTTACCAACCACCCTGTATATAAATAACCATGCATACTCTAGAAAAAGACATTTTACTATTACATAAACATACATGTACGTTGTATATATTATGCATGTACACATATATATACACAAAATGACGATGTCTTTTTTTTAAAGCATGTACGGTTATCAATCTGAAAAACGTTATTTTGTTGTAAAAGATGTGTGTTCAGTTTTGTTCCTTACTGTATACTATAGTTTTATATTGTAGCAATATACATAGGGTGAACTCAAAGTGGTACAACTGATAGGGGAACGGGTTGATTGTATCTGAAAAAATAAGTTGAAAATATAAAACTTTTTCATTACCGTTTTCTCGGAAACGGAGCCTGGCGAAATACATTTTATTACATATATTCGACTGACTTTTTCACATACAGTCACTCCCTACCCGGTTGTACCAGACATTTAGTTCTGCCCCGTATATATAACTATTATTAGTAACAATATGACTATGCAATTTTTCTGAAAGTAGCCTGTCTATTAATTTGATACAATTGGCATATGATATAACGATATTTTTATTCGTTAATCCCTTTAAGAATGAAAATTGATATCAAATATTCGTATTGATTTAACAAGCATATAAATAATTGTTTGTCACTACTTGCAACTAGTTTCATGCATGTGGTACGGTCTCTTGTTAAATGGATCTTTTAGAAGGACTTTGCCCTAGTATCCGTGTACTGGGAAATACGCATTTTATAATTTTAGATTAGTAAAACAACGTTACAGTACACCTATATGAAATAAAATATTCTTGTATACAACAAACATATTGAAGTGTTCAAAGGACAGAATAATGGATGTGTATTTCTAATATATAACTATATATCTGTTACGTTTAAATGATTAAGAATCTTCTTGATTTTGGTTATTTAGATTTACAGTTTAGATTTTGAAGTTAGATACAATAGGTTCTCAGTCTTTTTTAACTCAAACTCTGTCTAATTGTTTTGTAATTAATATCATTAACTTTGCTTATACTACTACTAACTTTCATTTAAATAATGGTATCGGTAATTGACATAATCGAGTGACTGAGTCTATATATAAAAATAAACTGGGAATATGAAACAAAATTTTCTTTAGCTTATTTGTTGAAAAAAAATTGAATTGAAATAGTTATTGAAATAGTTATATTCGCACAGACGAATATCTCTATGTTTGAATTAGTATTGTGCTTTTTTGATAATTGAAACAATTTATAGAATTTAAGATATATTTTATTCAAGGATATATATCTTACATATATATATATACATATACATATATATATTACATCATATATATATATAATATATATATAATATATATATATATATTATATATATATATGATGTAATATATATATGTATATGTATATATATATATGTAAGATTAATATAAAATAATATGAGGTTTAATATAAAAATTATGCGATTTGATCGGCAAGATGGTATGGACCGAATCCTTTTACCAACATCTATGCGATCGTTCGGTCGGTCGGTCAATCGTTGTGCAATGGACAAGAGACCGATGATTTGCTTTCACTGACTCACCTTTACCGTGGTATTACGATTACTATTAACATTAATTCAACTGGCATTTCGGTTATTCTCCCTAAAATCTCGCACCTACTAAACCTATATAATTTGTCACTGACTAATGATTCCTTTTAGCATTCTCACGTAAAATAGTAGTTTCGGCACAGAATGCAAATGATGATGTAACTTTCTTTAAAATTATGCCTATGCTATTCTTAAATTACTAATCATATAAATTACGGATTGTTTTGTCAAACGCACGGTTTGAAGAACTGGAATCGCTGCGGACATGTTATTAACATTTTTCTATTTAACTTTCAATATCTATCGTAGAAAAGGATAAGAAGAATTTCCCATATACATATATATATGGTTGCAAAGTAAATATCGGTATTTACTTTGTATATCAATATCTAATCGATAGTTACGGTTTATCGATTAGCAATTAGCGAGGGCCCTTTTTATTTGCAATAGTTAGATATTGGAAAAATTAAATGTCAAATACAAACTACGGATATTAAATATATATCGCAATAAATATACATAAATACGTGAAAAAATATGTTACATATTGTCCACTCAAACTTTTTGTATCAAAGTTCTCCAGTTTTCGTATTTCATCGCTATTCTTATTTCTCAGATCTGTTAGATGGTACGTAGGAAATATTTGATAACTTTTTCCTACAAAGTTAACGTCGACTTTAGTTATAACTAATTACAGTAGCTCGTATTAATATTCCGAAGCAGCATATTCTTTCTGTATTTGTTGCTTTATATAAGGGTGGATGATACGCAGTGGCCACGGTAAAAAGGAAGATTGTCGAGTTTTAGCATTTCTCAGAAAATCAAAATTTATTTTTCAATATACAGGATATTTCATAACATATGGTATCGATTTCAGGAGTGAACAGGGCACACAAGAACAATAAAAAAAGATTTATATAAATATGCATACTATCTTGTTTCAAAGTTATAGCCATTTTTGTGTTTCAATAATCCACAGTTGCTGGAAATGCTTATTCTCGATCTGTGTGATTCGACAAATTCGTAAATTTATTTCGCCTGGAATTTTTGAAAGATTGCGAAATTCTTTCACGCAATGACCGCAAGCTTTATACATACTGAGAGTGATCGTTTCGAGCACCTTTTACGCATCATGTTGCATTAGGTTCTCTAAGAGCTTTTTCGGACCGTACTTTATAAAACGGAGGGAACTACTTCTCCGCCCTAATCTTACATCGTCGAGCCAACGACGTGCTTCCGCAAAAAGATTATTTTACACATATATTTTTTTCCAGCATCGCTTCCTCTTTATAATTAAAAGAAAGAGATGTGGTTTGCCCGTTACAGTCCTGTATTAATTAATACAAAACCTCTAATTTTAAGAAAAATTTGAATTAGGGCGTGGTTAAATATACCAACATTCTAAGATATTGAAAAATGTGCGATTTACTGTTATGTAAGCAAACTCGAGTGTTATCGGTACAACGTTTTTCTTTTTCTAACCAATACACTGATATGAAAAAAACTAGAATCCCTTAATGTACAAAGTATATCATAAATATAAATATAAATTTTATTAAACCAAGTAGGTTCAATGTAATATTTGATAAGTATTCTTCTATTTATCACAGAATAGCACTATAATTCTAGCACTAAAAATCTATAATTTTTATGCAAAATTGGATTAAATAAAATTAAAATTTAAATAAATTTGAAGAATAAAAGCGAGCTGAACAGTATTGTTCTGAATTTGAATTTAAAATTCGTAAACATTTATGTAACTAACTCCCTATAAGTTATATAACTATAAAATTAGATTATTACCTCCCAGATCAAGTTCCAAGTTAATGGTAACATTTTGAGAAATATTGTTCGCAATGTCTTTTTAACCATGCAAAATGTGAAAAATCTTTTGAACAAAAACAACGCTATTCTAATTCGCAATAATCGCTTTATTTAAAAAAATTAAAATTGACCACATTCTTAGCAGAGCAGAAATTATTTATGTATTCCATCAAGAGCTCTACAGAATCCATAAATTTAAAAAATATAATTTCTTGCTGTCCATACGAGATTGTCGTAAAACGACTTGTAATACTTCTAGGTAAATTTATCGGCATATTTATGTCTAGGAAAGATGATAGATAATATAGTGGTATTTTATTTATGCAACTTTTTCGTATATAACGCTGGCGTTACAATGATCTTTATTAAAATTTGTTTCAAGTAATATGTTTCGTATTTGTTGTTTAATAACATCACGATCAATTCGATATTACGCTTTAATACTTTAGATGTTTTTGTTCGATATTTCATTTAATTTTTGGTTTTATTTATTTTCTTCTTTCTCTTATTTTTATTATTATTAATAATACATGTTATACTTTCAAATATTATCTTTCTGTAAAACTTTAGCTAGAAGTTAGCACGTCGTGAGAAGTACGTGACGAATCTGTCTCTTAGAACTGTTAAAATTGTTGAACATTGAGGATGAACATCGAGTAATTGAAGTAGGTAACTTTTGTTGGAGTAATGTTCTAACGAATTTCGTGTAAAATTAGGAAGCCGTAAGAGATTAAGATTTTATAAACGAATTCGATGCGAAATTTGGAAATCATTCGGTAGAAATAAGTTTTCGTTGATGTGTGAATTATACGAACTAATTTACATAATGCGGGATCAGAGTGTCGTATAAAAAGTTAACTGGCTAAATATTTCGTTAAATGTCGATAAAACTCGCGAAGCACGATTTCATAGCGTGAGAACATTCAATTATAATTATAGGATTGGTGAATTAAATGATGATTACAGAAGTGACAGACTACAATAAATCAGTCCTAGTACAGACATATATGTCAAGTAAATAAGTGTAGGTTTGGATTACATAATCGGCACTCAGCTTTGATGTACTAGTAGTGCGAGAACTAACAAGGAACGTCGCTTAAATATGATACTTGGATTTTCATAAAACTTTGCAAATTCATAGTCAAGCAATATATTCGACACGTACCTTGTTATGAACAATAGTCTGCAATTAAAGAGTGAAAGCAGCTCGTAATATGGGCATCTTAGATGCTTTTAATACAAATTAAAAGGTCCGTGTTATTATCGATTATGGAAATAAAAGGAATGAAAAGATTTTTGGGGCAGTAATTAACCTAGCTACTAAAAAATTGATTATGGGATGCTAAGGACAAACGTATAAATTTGAAAAATTATATTATATTTTATTTTCGTTTATTAAAAGAAATATCACCGGAGCAAAGGTAGTGATAAATTCGTATGACGAGGAATTGAGGTCATGTATTTGCCGTCTTGTTGAAAAATAATTTATAAAAACCTGAATAACCATATATTTATGGTTTTAGTCTCATCAAACGCAGTAAAATTATGATCCAGCTACAGAACGCCAATTAAGTGCGTACGTTGTTCCTTAAACCTTAAAACGCAATTAATATGATTATGTTTGTTAATTTAAAAAAACATAAAAGTTGTGTGGCTGTAGAGAAATCGTTTATTTCAATATATGAAACAATTTTCTAATCGCGTTCTTTGTAACACAATAAAAAATAAAATAACAATAGGTCAGTTTAAATTTAGATTTCCAATGGTTAACTAAGATTGATATTTTCTCACTACAAAAGAGTAATATCACAATACATAATGTAAATCGTTACGTTAAGATAAACAGCTCGTGCCTCGTTTTACTATTATTTAACTTATCACGTAGTATTTTTATATCACGTATACAAAACACGACTATAATTATTTAATGCCCTAATGTATATCAAGCAATTGTTTGTCTAATTCCCACAGCGTATTGTATGTAAATAATGCGATAATGTCCTTCCAGCTTGGGTCAAAATACATTTGCGCTACTATACTATGTATATTATGGTATATTATATGAACCTTATATAGAGTATTGCCTTTTGACGTTAGTATCGTATAATGACAACGAGGATACTATACGTATTCTAATATACAAATATAAAGTCAGTATTTTTTATTTAAGTGTAAAATTTGTAGTATAAAATTCTTAAAGAAGCACATACATCTTGAAAAATCACCTGATTTTCTCTAATTCAAATACCTTCTCAGATAAATAAAGAACACAGCTGTAAATAATTTACTATACGAGCGAAACCAAGCTTGAATTCCATTTTGTCGGAGATACATCGTGACAAATTCAGGCCCGTGAAATATTTATGACTCCTGAGCTTGTCGATCTGATCGTCGATCAGCGGTGGTGAGTACCTGTCCTTCATCGTGATGGCATTTCGACGCACATTCTTTTTCGGTTCCTTGATCATCTCACCTACGGTCCTTCTTTTCAGCTCCGCGAGACGATAAGTTCGTCACGCATTTAATTTCGAGCGCCGTTGCGTCTGTTTTTCCTAAGTCGCGCGTCGACGACGAGTTGCAACACCGAAATTCGTCGATCAACGCAACGCACTTCAGACGCGCTCTTTCCTCGATCTCACCAAATTGTAATTTGATTTTCGCGACCACTTCGCAGACTTCGACATCCCTTGTCGTCGCGATTTGCTTGCGCCCGAACGTAGGAATTTTGTTAATATGAAGATCTTGTAATATGAAGTTCCGTCCGACGATGACGGGATGCCGCGTGTATTCGTCGGCAACTACGAATGAGTCCATGTCGGCCTTCGCGTTTTGGATCGCGATCGTCACGCGAGCTACCATGTTCGCCACCACCGTTTATCCCGCAAACGTTCGAAGCAGTGCATCCGCGATAAACTTTGTCGCAATGCCAAGCTCCCTGGCTACCGACCAGTGCATCACGGTGTACGCACTATCCGTGTCAACGAGACTATCCATTCGTTTCCCGTTGACACACGCGCTAATCTCATATAAATTTGCCACCGGTTTTACGCGGTCGAGAATATTTATCCGTTTGCTAGTATCACCCTCCTTTGTTGCACCGCAACACCCCACCATCATCCACTCAGCATCCGTAGCCTTCCTTTCTCGGTCGTCCCCGTCGATTCCCGCCCTTGCGATGGCATGTCGCCGGCGGTGTTAATAAACGCGTATAACGCTTTCGGATCATCATCATGCTACGCCGAGCGTACGGTGTGGGCAACGGAGTCGTCCGGAATGCCACCGATCGTTATATCCAGCTGATACTTATCAGGTATGTCGATGTCCAACTTCCACAATTCGCATAGCTTCTGGAAACAATAGTCTCCTAAGTTCTGGCCAGGCCGTGTTTCATACGACGCTGCCTCCTTGAATAGACGGCTAAATGGTAGTTTCTGCGGCCCTGCAGTCGCGTGGCGACCAACCGCATCACCGACAAGTCGTCCCGATCTTACCGCTTGGCAAGTTCACTGCTCGATCACGACATCGTCCTTCAGGGGGCCGAATAGGGGGATTAACGTTTCGCCGCCGGGTCCACAAGCATTCGCTCCAGGCGGTCTAATCGGCCGTCGTTGGCCGGGGTTCTACGACACCCACGCGGTGAGCGCGAACGCGGACGCGGATCCTTTTCTGTCTTATCCGTAGCTTGAAAACTATACGAGTCGAATATAAGTAATATATACGAATTCTTCAAATGAAAAGCTGCACCGATATCTTTATAGCGTATTAACTTTTGAAAACAAAAAGTAACCGCAGAAATCGTCGGTTTTTGGTGCCACGACTTCTCAGCAGAATTTTGTGCCAAATGATACCTTATAACGAGACACCAATCACAACAAAATTTCAAGTTACATCGATAATTAATTTTTGAGACAGGGGAGATCAGAGAAGTCAAAATTCATTAAAATGTGGCAGCCTTTATCAGCTTCGATATACGGACTTTGTGTCAATTGGACAGAGTTTTGCCAACTGCCAACAACAAATTTAAACTTAGATTTCCAAAATTCACAGTGGCCGAAAAAGAATGTCGGGTAAAGTATAATATTTGAACTACAAAATTTGTTACCTGAATGTGTCTTTTCGCGGATATTTTGGGTCGCTAAAATCGAAAATGACGGTCATTTTCTATGGAAATGAATGATTTTGAAAATTCGGTCTTACGAACATTTGGCCGACAAAGGCTTTAATTGTAGAAATCGACACAGGACCGCGACCATATCAAACGGTAAGCGCTGAAACAGTAAAATAAGAGCCAATTTTGAGGTGAGCTCGTCGCTACCCTTCTTTGACCCTGTAACACGGATTCAAGTAATATTACATTTATAAACGGTTCACTCTTACACTTTTCTTTATTTATGTGCAATAAATATAATGAATGTTATGAATGCAATAAACAAAATAGTCGTTTTATTAACAATTCTATAAGTAATTTTGTTTCTTCCATTTATAAAGTATGAAAGAAAAACTGATTAGTATTATCCCATAGTAATTCCGGTAGAGTAATTCCGGTTAAAGCTTACTTTTCGTTCTTTTCGATATTTCTTTTGAATGATTAACCTTATTCACTGCATATTTCATCATGATACAAAGAATAAACTAATTTACCTATTTCGAACAGTATTTTTAGCAAATTTGAGGAGGCTTGTTTTCAACTAACTTTTCTTAAGCGATCGATATTCCCCCATTTTTCCCTACATTGGAACTAAGATCATCTATTGTACTGACATTAATCTTTCTTGATTTTGATTTTTCGAAATGTTGATGGATACATTAGATACATTAGAACTGAATATATGCATCGCATGATATTGGCCGTATCCAGTGGTCCAGTGAACCATGCAACCGTTATAACGTGGCTGCAACAGTCAGCAGTTTCGAGCACTATTTCCGCACGCGCAGTAATATTATGCGATTGATTCTCCTCCGGCTTTAATTTTATCGATAAATATGAAAATGTGCGTTGCCTCCCACTAACAGAGAATTTTCAAATGAAATCCCATATCTTACATAGTATGATGCTGCTGTTCTAAATTTGACCTAAGTTTTTCGCAACAATCAATGTATTGGGAATGCTGTTGATAGAATAAAGCTTATATAGCAGGTATTCTTTTTAATATTGAAGAATAAGCAAAAGGTTCGTGCAATTCTTGTGTCTTTTAGGATCATAAATACGTATTTATTCCTCAATATTTATATTGACCCCTTCAAAGTAGTCCCCATTAACGATAATACATTTTTGTCAACGATTTTACCAGTCCATGAAACATTTTTGCAATTTACTTCGTCGTATGCTTCTTTGTTCGCACAACGTTTTTCGTTTTATGTCTTTGATGCTTTGAGATTGTCCTTTCACAGATTTTTTTCAGTTTTGCGAAAATAGAAAGAAGTCGTACAGTGCCATGTCTGGCGAATAACAGCTCTATCATATCCATTTATATCGATCTGGCGGTAGTTGAGAGATCATAACCGAGCTTTACCGAAAAGTTTCGAACGAGTAATGACGCGTGAGCACATTTCGTTTCAAGCATTCACAAAATCGACGACATCACAAGGCTACAACTTACTTAATAGAAAACAAAATCTGTGATATATAATCGATCAATCTGAATAAGCAAACCGAAGTAGGTCACAAACAAGTGAATCGACAACATAAAATAATCGCCTTTTCAATTGGCATATTCTAGAGCGGAAAATTACAAAATTGCACGGATTTTTTGATCACAAGATCGTATCGTTCAGCACGTGGAAAGGGTCATTATGAATTTTGAAAATCTTTCAATTCGTCGTTAGTAGTTGCAAAAACCCTCGGAAATAGCTTTTTAAAGTATTGAACTGGCCTAAAGTCCGCATATCGAAGCTCGTAAAGGCTGCCGCTTTAATGAATTTCGATTTCTTTGATCTTTGGTATCCTAGAAGCGAATTGTCGGCTCAAGTTGAAATTTTATTGTAATTGATGCCTCGTCATAAGGTATCATTTGGCACAAAATTCCGTTCCAAAATCGTGGCACCAATATAATCCCAAATAATCCCTTCTTCTTTGGATTATTCGTTTATCGTGTCGTGATACTCGACGGTAGCTGTAATAAAGGGATCTCGAGTCACCCTATTTCTAACTTTGATACTAATTTATATTCTGCCAAAAATACTATTATTTTTGGGTGTCCGTACATTTTTGTAAGGTAGTATGTGTGTTAGTTATACATAGTCGCATCAACTATGAGATCATTAGCGACTATTTTAGGTTATACGCTGAAATGCATCATCGTGGTACTCGCGTACGCTAAATACTCTAGAGGCTTTAGTGCTCTAAGCTACATAGATATCTCTTTGTTCGCTCCAAGATACTAGTAGCCTAACGCCTTAAGTGCGTATAACTTATTTCGATATAGCTTAAGTTATGGAAAGTATAAAACATTTGCGAGATAATCAGAGGAACCGAAAGAATACTGTCATTTTTGCAAAATTACTTTTAAATTAAGATGCAAAGCGTCGTGCAGACTGAAAGTTCACATTTATTTATTTTTTCTTTTAAGCTTTTCGTTGTTTTTTTAGTAAAATCAAACAGTAAAGTATACAACACACGAATGATCGCGATATCAATGTTTATTTATACATACATAATATACATTATAATAAAATGTAAAATAAAACGTATTCCTCCCCTTCTTACTTTTCCATAATTCTTTTATTTCGTCATTTTCTTTGCACCTTTGTCGGTATACATAAAAATAGTACACTTATAAAAGTTACTTGTATTACGTGCAAAGAAATAACGTATAATAAACGAGATTGAAGAACGTAGAAAATACAAGTCTACTAAGATTAGCAGTAGTCTTTTCATATTAGGATTTATAAAGCGACATTCTAGTACATGATGTTCGTGGCAGGCATTTAGAACAAGGTCAATATGATCAGTAGATTCGAACGATATTAGACAATACAACATAGAAAGTGTATTTAATACTTTGATGCACAACTGGAAATGTCGTTTATGACACGAGATCTTACGAAATTGCATAAATTCAGTAAACAACCTCCTAATAATGTTTTAACAAGAATCTTATTTTAACTATCGATATTTTGAAATGCACAATTTTAATTAGAAGTATTTTAAGATCATTGTATCGAAACTTAATCACTTGTTATGAATTTGAAATTATAACGACAAATCTCAATCAGTTTTCTTATATTTAAAACACGATAGAATAATTACTGAGAATGCTATCGCAAAGATTGAATATACTGAATTTACGGGAATGCACACGCATTCGGATATCGCATGTCAGAAATTTATCAAGGATTATCGCTTACGGTTGTAAAACTCTTCTTTCGTCTATGTTGTATTGTTCCAGTTTATTACACATGAGCTTCCGGTAGCTAGTACGTGTCTCATCTTGATCAGTATCTTCTGTAGGGTTCTTCTTCTTCAGGGTGAGCCGCGTTATGAGCCAAAGCACGTTGTATCGCTACTGGAATCGGTGGTGGTGTTGGTAAATGAGCACCGTTAGGTTGGAAACCATTCTCGTCAGCAGTGTAAGTAACCAAAATCGGTGTACCATCTGGTGCGGTATAACTAAATTGTCCTCGTACAGATTCAATTTGATTTGGTCCAATAAACTTTGGAACGCCTTGTTCTGCTACGGATATACCATTTTCTGTATCGTAACTATAACAATGTACATAGATAATTTAGAAACCGTGCTTTATCGTGCTATATAGAAAAAAATGATGCAATTTTTTCGCACAACATTATAATATTATTATAATACTTATTTTCAAATATTCATTTTCTAGTTTTGCGAATTAATTTATCGCGTATATTATAAATAAAATTTTATGTTGCTTTATAATCTTATTTCGGTACAACAAACGTATTTCGTTATAACTATATTGTAGTTTATATTAGTGTACTTCCGAAAGAAGAGAAGGGAAAAGATCGATTGTTATAAATATAAATTTATATTAAAGATAAGTAGAAAGTAAAAAAGAAAATTTTTTCATACGACGCTTTGTTTCTGAGAAAATCGAGTTTGAAGATTTGGATGTATACTTTAACTTGACCAAATGCCGATTAGGTATGATTTGACAATTAATAGGAAGTTATTATACATGTGAAAATATGTGAAAAGTGTAAAATGTAAAACTGATTCGTTATAAAGAGATCGATATTGGTTATTTTTCGAAGGGTTGTCGTTTCGTAAAAGTACCACCTGCAAAATGCAAGACGTTAAACGTTATATGACATAGGAGAGGCCAAGTTCTAGGCGCGATCTTCGGATTGTACATTGTACGTACAGTAAGTAGACAGCGGCTACCAAGTAGGTAGGTAGGTAGGTAAGTAGGTAGGTCGATCGTAATTATTCTATTGTGTAATGTATTATTGCTAACTGCGCAGCCGACTAACACGAATGATTAACATCAAAGCTAATTATATATCTTTTCACAGCTGAATATCCTGTAAGTCCTTCCTTTCCTTCTTTTTCACTTCTCTGTTTACGCTTCCGTACTCTTCATTTTCAATTTGTATTTGTTCGTGCGTTGCATTTAACGGAACAAGCTATGGAACAACCTAATTGATATTGGAAAATTATATTATATATATTTTTCAGAATTCACGTACCATCTTCGTATGTTACATTTATCGATTGAAATAATTATTTTCTTTAAATTACTAGCACAACAAAAATAAATAACGTATTAATAAAACAAAATATTAATAAACATCTACTTGCAAATATTTGCAATTCTAATATTTTTAAGTAAAAATCTATGAATTAAGGTTCCTATAAGTGAAGAGAGAACAGATAGAATTTAATAGAATTTAGATTATAAATTGATATTTTTAAATATTATGATGATCAAAGGAACTAATTTAGTATTTTAATAAAGAATTAGTAGAATTAAATAGTATATTAAATTAGAATATTTTAATAGTGAGAATATAATAGAATATACAACTTGTATATGTAAGTATGTATATATGTATAATATTAAAAATAATATTGAAACAATTAAATACAAAGATCGATATTTTTCTATTCAAAAGTTTTATATTCAAGGAACAAAGAAGATAATATTTCAACGTTAATTTCAGTAATTTTAAACAGCTACGTTAAGGATATCTAAAGTCAGGAACATTTTATCACAAGATAAGTTAGACTAATTTTAATAAATATATTTATATGTAGATTTACAAGGTCATTGTGTGATATTTATGATAGATATATAGGAGTTCCTAACCCATTTAAGGAATCAAAATTATTCGAGTGTTTTACAAGAATAGATGTTAACTTGACCTTAGATTTGTTCATGACCTTAACGTATTTAATTGTGGTTGGGAAAATCCAAGTGCAATAGAAAGTTAAGTTACTACACAAATCGCCAAATACCGGTTAACTGTGTAAAATTTGTTGCAGTCTTTCGAATCGAAGTTATCGTTTATGCTATATTTTGCATTAACGGATGCACATATTTGCAATGAAAAAGCGATAAGACTAAATCAATAACAACATATTCTATTCCCGAATTGGTTAGAAAATACATCGTGAAATTTGTTGCTATCTGTCTAATCTGAACATAATGTTGTAATGCAGAATGTAACAAAAACTGTTAGGGACATACCCGAGATGCGCACATTTACATAATTACTTCGTGAAAATCAAACTCTAGCGTGGGAGATAGAACGAATATAATAGATAGAATACGTAGGCAGGCGTTTCTACAATATCTTCAAACGTACAAGTTTTATAACTTCATAATAGCAGTTACCGATTTTTATATGCCTAGCGAAATATTAATGTAAGTACTTATTATAGAATCAAAGGAATATGAATATCGCGTATGTTTAATTAATCATAAGAAAAAAGATGCTTGCAAAGGGTAAAAATTCAGTAAGTATAAAATTATACTTTTTGCATCTCTCTCTCCCTCTCTCGCTATATATATTATTCTTACGTCATTATGATATGTACGTAATTTTGCATATTTTTGATATATTTTTCATATGTACAGAATTACGTATACATTTTATGACATATCGTTAATATCCACTAAGACACGCGTTAACGCAATATTTCATTTGCTAATTTTTTCAATCAACTTACATTATCGAATTCTGTTATCGAACGGTGTACGTACTGTTTCTTCCACATAGACTTTACGTTTCTAATGAAAGTTATGAAATATAAAGTAGTTGATATATTTATAACATTATGATAAATCATTGGTTGGTCCTGGTAATAAAATAAGGTAAGAGGAATGCAGAGCCTGTAATAGACTTGAAACAAAGAATGACGCGAACAGATGACAAAGTGTTTTTAGGATTGAGATTATAAGCGAGCCTCTTCGAGCGTGTCGAGATTGCTTTTGAGGAAACGTACCTCGACGACGCTTATCGTTCTGTCGACGTTCAGGACGATGTGGAAGGACGATCTCACCTGTAGGAATACGATCCATCGGGAGAAGAATCTTGTGACTGTCGTAATATAGCGAAACGTCGACCGTAGTAGTCAGGGTTGTACGGGTATCTGTTGAATTGTGCACAGACCATCGTTGTGAATCCCAAAAAGACCTAAGAGAGAACGTAAATGAACTTAAGTGCCTTTTAAAGCTGTCTGTTTTAAATTGGACCACTTGTTTCCATATTATTTACATCAGGTATTGGATATGTTAGTCTATGAAATAAACAATTTATTATACCTGAGGATTATATTTTTCCTTAAGGAGAATGAAACGGTTGATCACGAGCACAAAAATGTGTATAGAAATGAGATTCGGAGGAGACAATTATAATTTAAGAAAAGGTTACGTTTTAAATGTTTCAGAAGAGAAGAAAAAGAATGTCAATTTTATTTTTCTTATTATACTTCGATTAACAAACTTTAGCGAGACACAAGACGATTCGTGCGTCCTTGAAAGTACACGAAAAAAATAGATAATCTATTATGTACATACATATGTGTACGTTTAAAAAGTATCGTCTGTCATATTAGCACGACGTAGAAATGATATTTAATGAGAAAAAAAACATTTTTGATACGAAGGGAATCTCGTAAGTGTTCTAACAAAAAGTTGTGACAAAGATATAAACTGTTATGAAAACGATGATGAACTTATTTTCAATGCAGCGTGGAATTGATTATTTTTTATTGACAGGTTTATAAATTAACATTTCATTTGTCGTATAATTCACTTGTATATATGTTTTTGGGATAAGTGGCAAACTAATTACAATTTTCCTAGTTATAAATAGTAATAATATTTTTCAGAGCCGTGTGAAATGTTAATATGAAAATATCTTTGGAAAAGATGGGAAGAGTATTTCTCATTTTGCAATAGCGTAATAATTAATTTGTAGATATATCTACGTTTTTAATTGACTTTGCTTTTCACACAGAATAGCGTACTTGCCCAACTGCATAGATCGTATATTAATAACAAAGAAGAACTAATAGAATGAATCGCACGTGGGCAGACAGCTATGTAAGTTATGAATAATTATATGCATCTGATGCGCTGCGTATTTTATCTTCTTTATCGATCTGTTCGTCTAACGCTAATTATATTGCATTATTAAGGAAATTTTATTGTTTAATAGAAAATACGTGCACATAAACTGCCGATTTATTTCTCTATTTATTAACTTATTACAGTTATTTAAAATATATGTCTTTCAAGTAGAAGAAAACTCGGTTTCAATCGAATTCAATGAATGCGATGTATGCGATATGCATAAATGTCTGCCCCTCATATACATCTACACAATTTTAACGTACTTACGAAATTAAGTCAGTGACGCGATTAAATTTAATTGTATAATCAAGATTTTAAGTTTGTAAAATAATGTTGTGTCCTTGAGTTTGTGCAATATACGTGAAGTTAAATAGTTAATTTTATATTTGAACGTATGTATGTTACATTAAATATAATTATTGTCGTACAATAGATCAATCTCTGATTAAATGTAATCTTAGATTAAATGTTATCTTTGGTAGTGCAACGTTTTATTCATCATGTATTGGTTTGAAATTATTATTGAGATCGCCGAAACAAAACTACGAGACATTTGAAAGAAAGGCGTTTCAAATAAGTCAAGATATACTAAAACATACCTTGTAATTTTATAATTTTATAATATTAAAACAGTATTTTATAATATTTAACATACATTGCACATAGTTTATAGTATATTTAGAAAATGATGCGTATAGCATTCGGGATCTGTAACGATTCTAACAATTTTTCATAACTTGATCGATGCTGTGGTTGTAATTGCTAGGGAATATGCGAAGAGATAGGAAAATGTTGTTAAAAACGGATGTAGATGAATTTTATGTTTGACCGATAAACATATTACTAGATTATTTGTTTTTTAGTAGGCGTTAGTAATGGGAATGGCAGTTTTTGTTAATCGATAGGTTCAGAATCGTTAAATGTATGTAATTGTCAGTTGTTTAGAAAATGTTAAGACAGAACGCGTGTATTAAAGATGTTGGTTATTTGGTTTCATTGTAAAAGTTACTCAGTAAGAACAAGTTCTTTAAGAACTGTACCTCGTCACAGGAATCGCATTAATGTGTATTTAAAATAGGATGTAACGTATTTAATAACTTTAATAACGAACAAAACTTGCGTAACATTTTCCAAATTTCCCCTTGTTACAGTTATAGAGATATTTTTGAAGTATCTTGAGGATTATGTATTTTAGTATTGACTAACAAATTGAAGATAATGGGATTAGAGTTGTGAATTGCACTCACAAAAATCTTCATGATGACTACGCAATAGCAAAGGTTGAAAATCCTTTAATTAGTCACGAAGCCACCAGGCACGACACGATTTTTGAAAAGTAATATTCAATCACGGTCCACTTTGATCTTCGAAAAGACACGTGATAAGAGTTCGTTCTATCCTGTAGTGCTTAGAAGTACGACATCAGACGGATTACGATGAGGTTTTATAGTCGCCACAGTCCTATGCTTCTACTTCCTTCCCGCCCCGCCACTCATTCAAACAAGTTGAAGGGGAAAGAATATGTTTCATCTATTCGTATAATCTATAAGTAGGGTAGCGATTGCGTTCCTAACGAATATTGCCGATTGGTAAGGTATTTGCGCATTTACATATGCTTATATACTTTAACTTTGCTAATTTATAACAAAATAAGGTTCTAAACAAAGTATAAAGAAAGATAACAACACGGGGTTACATTTTTGGTAATATGCAATGGAGTTTCGAAACATCAAAAATAACAAATTTCCTATGTTTCGTAAAAACATTTATAACTGCGTATATCCACACAGAATGTTGAAGAAATACAAGAATCTGCTATATTTATTCATTTAACATATACTCATTAATTTGTCTATCATTCGATTGGGGTTAGGATCAGTTATCGTGTAATTCGATACAAAGTACAATTTGGATACTGAATACCTTTTTCTTAATCTTAACTGAGGAATTGCTTCAATATAGAATACTTGGTAAGAATGTAATAGTATAAATATGCAATGCGTAATGTATAAGTCTATTCATTAAAAAAGAATAAACTCGGAGTTACGATGATTGTGGTGAAAAGATAAAGATAACTAGGTCTATATTAGGACACATATTTTACAACAAAATACGGTATAAGAGAACCTTGTTATAACATCAATTGAAAATATAAACAGATATTGTTCGTAATTAAGAACCTATAGACAGTCTTTTACTTAGTTCTATTTAATTGTCGTTGTCTCTAATATAGTTTTTAATAAAAGTTTCAGTCAAATAATTACTACTCTACTCTCTTGTTCCAATAATATTTACCAAGCATTTAAATATCGTTCTGAAAGAGAATTCTAAAAGGAACTGGAGTTTTCAAAAAAAAAAAAAAAAAAAAAGAAAGAACACACACACACACACGTGTGTAACAATGATATATTAAAGATGACTCTGTTAAACATTAAAGGATAGGTCAATCATTGGCTTTAAAACTTGACATCTTATCTTATAGTATCGGTATCGATGCACGAATCTGTTATACTTGCATGTATAATTACACACAATGCAATGTAAGGAAATACACGAACGAATATATTTCGTAAACTTTACGCGCATCTCGTATGCATATGTATATAAGAGATATAATCCCTACAGTTTAATAGGATTCTTTTCTACTTGGCATTCGACAGTTGTTCCCTTATTAACATTTAAAAAGCTTTTTGCTTGTAAGACCGTCAATTACAGCGGTATGCAAACTGTCTAACTCGTGTAATCTTAATTCTCGCGTGTTCATCTAATAACGATTATTCATGATGCATAGCATAAGAGTTGGAGTAGAGCTTCTAACAGGATGGTAGACGGCCGTCAAATAGGCGTTATTAAATCGGCCAGTTTGCAATGTCTCGTAAGACACGGACCGAAGCGACCTCGGTACAGGATTCAGATCGCCGGATTTGCCACGGATCATCACAGGGCGTATTCCTTTCACTGGTTGCCTGTTACGAGCAGGATGCACGATGCAACGATTCGCTGCACAGCATCGGCGATCCTTGCGACACTCCCTAGGTGGAACACCAACGCATTCTCGTTTATCGTTCCTCGCATCTCGATAGATCGAGATTTCCAGAATTGATCCAACTTACGATTTTCCTTCCCCGTCCCGTCTGCCACAGTGACACTTGTTTATTTCCAATTCGTCCATTTATATACATACATAACGAAGAAGCGCAGTAATTGACATGTTAATTCATTGGATGCTAATAGATAGCTTTGCACATAGCATTTACAAAGGATTCTAAAGATCAAATTGTTCTCATTGTAAAGCGATGCTCTCGTCCTAGTTTCGTTCTATCGAAAACTTCTCAACTATTTTCGGCTATTCGTACATTTTTTAATACTTTTGTCATTTTTACAATGTTATCTTTTAGTTTGATTAGCTTAATTAGTAGCGTACAGAATCGGTTGAGCGAAAAAAGTAGTTTTGATATTATTTTTAACGAAATTTAAACGTAAACAAGTGAAACATAATACAATATATAGATTAATTATGCTACTTTTTAAGATGAAATATAATATATACGCAAATATATGTAGATACAGGATTAACAGGAATTAAATGTGAAAAATATTAGATATTAATATATACATTAATAAAATGTAAATATTAAATGTAAAGATTAAATATGAAATTGTGTTCAATTAAATCGTTACGTATGATTGCTTTTATTACGTATACTGTATGATTTATAAATATACTTCTTTTATCAATAAAAGGTTGGATATATAAAAATTAACGATAATATTGGTATATCAAATTTTCGGAACTTTACGTAAATACATGCAGATAACGAAAAACATCGAATTTAAAAGCAAATCATTCAAGTCACGTGTTATTCACTTTCGTATTTATAAGAGCGTTACGACTCGTCTTAAACGTTATACGAGTACAGAAAAACACAATTGTTAAACAACGAAGGAGTATACAAGTGAGAATGATTTGACACATATTTTAAATTACAGAACTCTGAAATCTTAGCGGTTGCTTAACAGTTAATCCGCTTTCAAGATGTATCGAATTCTATGGTGAACAGACACTTTGTCACTGACTTATAAGCAATGAGATGCAATAGCTGCAATTATACGTTTTATCGTGACTTTATTACACTAACATTTATATTTCAATAGATGTAACAGTAAGTTTCTACGTAATCCTTCAAGTGGGTTTTACGCAATTTACGGTTCTTCATTCAACAAGATAATCTTATTGGGCTGCAAAGTATCTGTTCATAGAACACGAATATTTCTAAATCATAGTATCTAATATACAATGTGTTACTGAAAGTGAAATTCATTTTACGTAAGTTACATTTTACGTCGATTAAATTAAATTAAGTTTTAAATGAAACTTTTTCGTTCGAATACTTTTGTCGGAAACTTTACAATTTCTGACGTTAATTTTGTTAAAATTGGAAAACAAATTTTTCATAAGAAGCTACATAAAACATGCTGAATAAAATTCTTCCGTTACGGAATTTCTAAAAAGTTAACATGGAAAATAATTATATGGTTCAGTGTTTACTCGTGCACATTCATAAAACGAGCCAGATAGCTTTATTTTCTTACTTTTTGACTTTGGAAAGGAATTTGGCTACGTGGTTATGCCTATGAAATCAATATACATGTACATCCATACGATAGATTGAAGACAATTACGATATTTAAGAGATTTAAAATACTCGCGAATCTTATTCAGCCAATTCCCTTCTCCTTTCTACCATTTTCCCTATTCCTTATTATTCCCGTCTTGATTCTCTTGCCAGCGCATCATCGTCCTTCTGGTTAATTGTTTTTCTCTTTCAACTTCTCTATGTTCTTCTTTCGTTCTTACCTCTTGTCCATACGATCTACCGATCTTCTCCTCTGCTTGTATACAAAATCTGTTAACTCTGTCCTCATTACGTTACCGTATCTGATTCTCGTTATCGTATCATATATTCCTTCTTCAGATACTCTGCTCTATTTTCCTCCCCTAATTCCAGGGGTCCAATGAAACTGTTAATTTCTATAAATTAAAATTATTTACCAAACTTTTTCGAACAATTTCTTTTCTGTTTTAAACTATCTGTGTACACTGAAACTTGAACTCTTTTGTAAGAATCCCGTTTTGACAGTTACTTTACCCCCGATTAACAAATGTTTTGGATGATCAGGTACGCTCGAACAGATATTTAAGGGTAAGATGTAAAAGTTGGAATATTCTTTTAATTAGTACTACTTAATTAGTATGATTTAATTGAAAGCAGGATAAACGTAGAAGAGAAAGTTACGTTGTGATTTTTGTGTAGTTACTTTGTTTCATTAACGATAAAAGAAAAACTAACGAGGACAAAACGTTATGTATACACTCAGAGTTCGCAGTTTAGTTTTGAGAGTAATATGTTTTTCATATTATCTTCGTTAATTTCATTTTTGTCAAATTTGGAAGAATCGTTATTTCTTAAACCTCCCGGTCTCCCTTAAAAATAGAACTTCACCGAACGGTTCAAGGTTTCAACTTTTGAACAATTGCCGCACGACATTTCCATCAAGTTCGTCCGTGCTATTTTCCAACCTTCTAGTAGCTCCTCGATTTCACCGCCGTCTTTCTCTACTTAGCGACGAACCTAGCGACTCCCCGCGTCGGTTTCGTTCATACCTCTTGCGACCCCTCGACTTCGCGCCAGGTTTATCCGCAAGTGACTTCATCCCAAAGGCTGCCCGATTTGCATCAGATTCTTCCTCGCAAACAATAATCTTAGCACTGCCTGATTTCCTAACCGTATTCCCTAAAATACTCTCGTCAGCTTCTCGCGCTACTCAAAGTCCTGGTAACATTAACGTTACTCTTTTCCAAGCATCTGTTTCGCTTGTGCAGATAAATTGGGAAATGTACTACATAAATTTGATTTATGATTATATTCGGTTCGGAATTTTTTTTTTTAAGTTTGCTTCGTATCCAATATCATTTCAACGTTGTTTAACGCGTAATAACGTTGTTAAAGATAATTAAGATAAAATTATTTGTCATAAACAGATATAGTAGCGAGAGTCGAGTTTGAGCTTCCGTGACGATAACACGTGTTGATCTTAAGGCCACGGTGGATATCTGGCTTAAGCGTCCTTTCTCCATTTACAAAAAAAGGTTCCAACATGGATATTTCCGGTAGCAGAAGCATTCATCCATAATGTCTGAAAAAGCAGCAAACCTAATAAACAAGCAACAAGCTTCATACTGAAGAATCGCACAACAGGACGTGTGCCCGAAAACAGGGCAAGCTGTCGTTATCGCGATGAAGCAGAAGGCCTTGAGAATATGTTATCCATTTAAAGAATACGTAATATAGTAACCTCGAAGAAGCGCATAAATTCCTAAGCGTAAATTAGAATACTCTGGAAGTAAAGCCTTTAATAACGAAAATTAAATGTATCACTATCGAAGAGCGAAGGCAGGTAGCGTAATCTAAAGAAAATTAGCGGAATTTGATATAAATATATAATCTAAAATCTTGACTATAAGAAGTGGATAGGATGATGTAAGTTTTTGTTACATTCACAGCTTTAGAAGACAAGTTTACATCGAGCAAGGTAATGTCAGTAAGTTAGAGGAATCAACATTAGTTGTATGTGTAAACGTAAAATATTGCATATAATATAATGTTTATGAAGGAAAAAGCTGACTTGATTTTTATGCAAGAAGAAGATCACCTGGGAAAATACTAAATATATGGAACCCAACACTCATTCGACTGCATCTGTTAGCATCTACAGTCATCTGAAAATGTAAATAGTCGATCGGTATTGCAACATCGTACTAATATACAAGAAAGGCATTTTCCTACATTTCTTTTACCACTTCTACGTTTCTTTATCTATTTAATACCTCACCGGCAACTAACGCTAAACGTTCAACTACAGCCAGTTAAATGCCATTTTGAAGAATAAATTTATTTACTAATAAACTTTGAAAATGTCATACAATCTCTTGCTGAAACTAATGGTAATCCGAGCATAATGAACATTGCTTTGAAGTTCTCTAAAGATATGTATACCCACAGTTATCGAAGCACTCGGATTGGTCTATGTCTGCCTCCTAAATTCTTTCGTTCCGAGAAATATTATACATGCAAGAAACATAGCAGAGGAATGCAAAGCCGTTACCAACCTCAGACTTATCGATTATCTGTATTGTTCATCGGGTGAAGATGGGTGGGCCGAGAAACCACAAATCTCATGCTGAGGCGTGATATGACCTCTCAGTTATGCTATGCATTAGCTAAGAAGAGCACATCGCCGTACATAATTCGCCGTCGAATCAACGCTCACCATCCTTTACCGCATTAACGTCTTAGAACATCTATTATTATTATAAAACGTCGCTTCTCTAGTTATTCGTACGGCAAACACACGTCTCTTCGATATAAATGTTTCAGTATACAGTAGTTTCTTCTAATCTCACCCAAGAACCATTAACGTTATTTGAAACAGCGACATTTAAACACTTGTTGGGAACACTGAGTATGGTTGTAAAATGAAAAATATCTGTAAATGAAAAATATATAGCTGACTCAGTATTCTTCTGCCATTTACGGCCATGTAACGAAACATGTTTTGAATCGTACTTTAATAGTGCTGAGTGTACTATGAATGACGGTGAAACAAATACCGAAAGTACTTTGCTCTCATAGAGAAACCAACGTCACTTCGGGTAAATAGGATGAGACTGCAGGGGACTTTGCAACAAATTCAAAAAGCATATTACATAATACTTTTATTAACTCTATACCAGGTTTACGGCACGCTTTGTTCTAATGCTTGTTCAAATTGCATATCGCCTCCCGCGATACGATATTCTGTTCTCCTGCACTAGCTTGAATGAATTGTTGTTATTAGAGTGACTGAAAGTAAACACTATACTCGACACGCTGTGGTAATTCTCCCTTTCTGAAATGTAAGTAATTCTGAAATGAATCAACGAGTGAAACGTTACTTCAAAAACTGTAAACCTAGTATTCGATTAACGAAGATATTACGCAATATGCTGCCTGAATTTGTCGTAAAGTCCTCTACGATATCACGAGAAAAAGGCGTATATAAAACAAAGTATTTTCGGAATCTTTTTATCGTTATTCGTAGTAAACTCGACGCCATTGAAGTACCGTTCGAAACATTTTTCGTTGCAAGGCCGCAAATGACAGAAAAATTACACAACACCTGTTTTAATTGTCAAAATTACTTGTGAATTTGAAACGTGAATGTTTGGGAAACGCTCGTCCGTTTTGTGTACGATAGGAAACAGTATAAACTGGCAGTTTCCCGAATTTAGTATTCTGTGCGCGTTTAGACAGTGAAAATAAAAATTTAATATTATCTTGATACATTCAAAAGTGTTTTACTGAGTTTCAAGTAAAATAAAGCGTGAAAAATAATGGTAAAGAGCAGTAAATGTGCAGAATGTTAATTTGAACTGAAAGTGTATGAATTTAACGAAGGAACTGATTCTTTGGTTCGAATACGGAATTTACTCTTCTACTTTTTTACCGCTCATTCTTCATCGTATCATGCACGTTATATACTTTCTTCGTACTTTATATGTACACTGACTAAAGTTAATTAGTGGCCAACCATCTTATCACAGAGATTACTTGGCACGCTAACGAATATATGAATCTTTTCGATGTGTTATCTAACTTAGCCTGGCTAATCATCGTATAAAGTACTAACATAGTACATTTAGGAGCTTGAAGCGGTACATAAAAATTTATATCTGAGGTGTTCGTTTTAAAAGCATGGTTGGCTATACCTGTTGAGAAAACGAACAGGTTGCTCTCCAGATGTGTGTAAGAATGGTTAGGACTGTTTCACAAGGATAGCGTCATTTCGGCAACGAAATCGAAAACTTGAAAAAGCTATTCCACGCGACAAAATATAATTTTTCATTTGGTTGTACGTTAATTTGTATTATTACACTTTAATCTATAAAAGGATACCTTAATTAATCCTTCGAATATAAGTTTAGACAATTTTTTTGTAATTTCTTTTGGTTTCTTCGTTTTTTATTTTCATGTGTATGTATGTGAATATCGTAATATGCAGTGATCAATA
This sequence comes from Bombus bifarius, assembly GCF_011952205.1. Classification (NCBI taxonomy): domain Eukaryota; kingdom Metazoa; phylum Arthropoda; class Insecta; order Hymenoptera; family Apidae; genus Bombus; species Bombus bifarius. The sequence goes on from NW_022885435.1 coordinate 35,586, forward strand.
ATTTGTGTGGGAAATGTGGAAATGTGTGTGGTTCGTGCAAGACAGCGTTCGACCACATTTGGTAGCATCTCAAGAATACTTAACGCGTATGTGATTTTTCAGTGGACAGCCGCGTACAGGACGATCGTGGTGTGTGTGCGTGAACATTATTTATATGTGGTATTATTTATTAATTATTTATAGAGGCAAAGAATCGGAAGAAACATTAATCTTCTCCACTCGAAAATTCCATTAGGCGATTTTCAGCAAGTATAATGTTTAATCTACGATTTTTCTTACGAAACGTCGCGCAAGATGGTATACGTTTTACGGCATAATAATCATAATCTTCTCTACGACCTGTACGAGGTAAGCTACTGCCTACGTATCGTTCGATATGAGGATCGATGTGCACCCCGCTGTTCAGGTTGACGTACTTTCGATCGTGTAAAGAGGTTCGCTTGTGCACAGGCGTATTTCGGCTAATCTTTAATTGCCAGTAACTGAGGCACAAAGTCGAAAACGCAATTTTTTAATTCTTAGTTTTCATCTTATCCTGGCTTAAAAAACCACCCCTTAAATGTTTTTACACCTGTAGCTAAACACTCAGTATAATTATATATTTAAAGTTTAAGCAGGTTGTCTCTATTCTAAAAGTCCAAAGAGTATATCTTTCAGCTCTTATTTTTATTTTATTTTATTTTATTTTCTATTTTTTATATTTCATTTTTTATTCTTTATTTTATTTTTTATTTCCTTAAGTTTACAATAGTACACAACACATAATCTTTATTAAAGCAGTATACAAGCAAGCAACGATAGGAGCAATGCGTTATAACAAAACATAGATGGTAAAATGAGAGAGAAAAATAACGCGTGACAAAAAAGTGCAATTCCAAGAGCAAGTTGCGTATATGAGCGGTAAGTTAATGTGAATAACGCTTGTAATAGAAAGTATAATTTCTATTTAGCAGAATGAGCTAAAGAGCTACTTCGTGAAGGTATGAAGAATGTGGAGTGACGAGTGATAACTGAGAATATGAAAGCAGAAGATTTTTGGAAACGTCATATTTTGGTGCAACTAACATGTATTAGACTCAAAGAAAAATTAACAAACAAAGAGGATTATTCGCTTAACTAGGAACCGATGCGCGCGAGATCTTTGGAATACGTGAATTTGGCCACAGGTACAAGGCCAAGGTACAGGATAGATATAAAAAGAATCACGATAAAAATCTTCCTCTTTTCTGGTTCTCGCTATGTTAATGGGAAGAAGAGTCTGTGATAAAGGAAATAAAAACGATTGAATTTGCAATCAGGTGCATTTGCAATTGCCGCATATGATATACAGTATACCGTTAGAGAGGAAATGACTAGTGCTGCACAATACGGATAATACTGGAAGGTAATCCACGTTAGCATATACAAGAACCTATCGAATTAGGGATCTGCCCTGTTTGGTTGCACGCTGATATAGACAAAAACTTTTTTGTTCCACGCTACAAGAATCTATTTAATTATATGGCTATACGGAAAAGTTGGTATCTACTTATGTTCAAGATAGACACTTATGAGTATAATAAAATCGCGCAATAATTCAGCTGATCGCAAGTTGCCTAAGAAAGAAAAATTGATTGTACACTATGTTTTTAGAGAAGGAAAGCGAATGTTGCTTTTCAAGCGATAACGGATCAGTGAAATGATGCAATCATTTTAATATATTTTCCGTACAACATTTAGGTATAACATTAATCCTTGGCACTCGACAGTTTTATAATATACAGTTAGCGAGTAGGCGAAAATTGTCATGCCGTTGAAAAAACGACCTTCAGCGAGTCATCAGATCTGTCGCACATGATTCATTCCACTAGAAACAATAAATAGATCTGGTGCTTTTCAACGAGTCAGTTGTAATTATTATATATGAAGAATTTACCATTTACTATCAAAATTTACTACCTGTTATTTATTGTTCGTTTGTTAAATTTGTTTTTTTTGTAAATTAGAATGTTTTGAAAGTGTTAAAAATCACAAATGAGAAAATCATTAAATTGTTAGATTTTAGGTTTCGTCAAATATTAACAAGCAAATACGTGTACTTTTTCATCATTATCATACAAAGTGTTTAACGTTAATTGTATATTTATTGTTTATTCCTTCTTTATTATTCGTCATTCGAATAAATTTTGCTTGCTAATCGCAACAAGATCATAAACTGGTAAGCAGAAACAATAGCGATCAGCCGATTGGGGCATGAACTAAGAGAGGAAAAGTGCACTGTGTACTAATACGTTACTACCGACTGAGCCCTTGATGACGTTGCTCGAGACTCCGGTGTCAGTGAGGAATCGTTTTCGTTCTTCTGTCCCCATTCTGCGGCGTATTTCATCTTCTCCGATTGTTGTATCGGCTGTCCGGGCATATATTCGTCCGAGGAATTTTAAATAATTTCGCGGCGATCTTGACGAAACTCACCTTCCTTACCGCATTTCAAGTATTTTGCTGCGAACGTCGATAGATGAGATGGCAATGTTTTCTCAAAGTTTGATGATGCCGAACACCTGTAGCTCCGAACGACTAATACGTTTTCGAAAAGTAACACGTTTTGCTTTTGGCTGTAAAAATATTACATTAAATAGGTTGGCTAACATTCTACTGCAGGAATAAGAAGCTAAAAGTTTCTTTTAATTAAAGTACATAAATCTATAGCGAAAGAAATGGATTCAATCAAATATAAATAAACATAAACTAATTTACTTAATTAGCGATATTACTATAAAATTGAATAAATACTTTCGAGATAAGATCTTTAAACGCCAGTGCTGCTAAATCTCCTATTTTCTTTTTAATAATAGTTGAACTTCATGTTGAAATTTTTAAAAATTTTCGTCTCCATATTGTTCTCATTCGAATCTTTGCAAGATGGATAAAACGTGCAACTTTTCGAGGCAATATCCGAAATATACCGCTGTTTGTAGTGAACATGCTCGATATCGTGGTTAATCTCAAATGCTAGTTCAAATCTCAGTTCGCTGTGGAGTGCCGAAGCATGCAGACGTGTCTCTAGTGCCCAGCGTAGTCCGAAAACAACACGTGTCGCCCAACCGTCGAAAGAGAACACAGCCAAGTGACCTTTACCCTTTAGGGAGAAGAAAATCCCACGCACCTAACCCCAACCCGAATACTAGCTTCATAGCCTCACGACTAGTTATTCATTCCGAATTAACTAGCTCGATGATGGCCCAGCAATCGCGACCAGGCTCTCCGGAGCAGACTCGCAGCTACCACGCGCTACCTCCCCCGTGGCAGAAGTGTAGCAGAACTCTCCGCACCAACGACGCTAATACTACAAAGAAAAGGAAAATAGAAACAACAACACAAATAAACACTCACAACAGGTTCGCCGTATTGGAATCCTCAAACGACGCCACGGAAATCGTAGAACCGCCACCAAACCAACACTCACAGAGAATCCCCCCTCCCCCACCAATATTTGTGGACGATGTCATCGACATACAGACAATGATCAAGTCCCTAGAGAGAGATATCTGCAAGGAGGAATATAACCTTAAGATAAGTAACAATAAAGTAAAAATACTGCCGACGAACCCAGAAGCTTACAGAAAACTCACCAAGACACTCAGGACCCCGAACGTCAACTTCCACACCTACCAACTCAAAATGGAAAGGCCTTTCCGGGTGGTTCTACGAAACATACACCACTCAGCAGACATAGACGAACTCAAATACGAACTTTCAAAACTCGGCCACGAAGTCATCAACGTAAGTAATATAAGGCATAGAGTCTCGAAAGACCCGTTATCCTTATTCTTCCTAGACATTAAACAAAAGCCGAACAATAAAGAAATCTACAACATCAGTCGCCTAATGAACGCGATAGTAAAGATCGAACCACCGCTCGTGAAAAAAGAAATAGTGCAATGCAAAAGGTGCCAAAGGTACGGTCATACGCAGAAATACTGCAACCATACTTTCCGCTGCGTTAAATGCGCAGGCACTCACTCCACTGACCAGTGCGCCAAATCACCGGAAACCCCAGCGAAATGCATCCACTGCCAAGGGGACCACCCTGCCAACTACAAAGGCTGCCCAGCATATAAAACACTATACACGAACAGGTACCCTAAGCTCAGAGCAAAAGAGGTATCCAACCAAACACCCAGCCCGCCGAAATTCACGACTACCCCAACCCCCTCAACCAACCAAACACCCAGTCCTACCAAATTCATCTCCACCTCAACCTCCTATGCCCAAGCAGTACAAGGCATCCAAAATAACCCGAACAGCCAAAGGAATTTTCCCCAAAACAGTGTCCCCAACCCACCTAACACAGACAACTTCTCAAGGCTTGAAAAGTTAATAGAGAAACAATCAGAGCAAATAAATCACTTGCTATCGCTACTAACACTCATCGTGGAAAAATTAGCACGCCCCGACTCAAAATAAAACCAAGGCGCATAGAACTCTGGAACGCCAACGGTCTAGCGCAACACAAACTTGAACTAGAACTCTTCCTAAAACACCAGCAAATCGACGTAATGCTCGTATCGGAAACCCACTTCACCGACAAGAACTACCTGAAAATAAATGGTTACATATTCTACCATACCCAACACCCCAGCGGAAAGGCCCACGGTGGCACCGGAATAATAATCAAAGCAAGTATTAAGCACTACGAACTTCCATCATTCCAGAAAGACTACCTCCAAGCAACAAACGTAGCAATAGAAGACTGTCATGGCACAATCACCACCTCAGCAGTATACTGCCCTCCCAGACACTCCATCGCCAAAGAAGACTTTGATAACTTCCTGGACACCCTGGGCAATAGATTCATAGCTGGAGGAGACTATAACGCCAAGCACATCCAATGGGGCAGCAGACTGGTTACAGCAAGAGGCAAAAACCTCTTAAACAGCATAATAAGCAACAACCTCAACTACCTCACCACATACGAAGCCACATACTGGCCCACTGACACCAACAAAATACCCGACCTTCTCGACTTCTTCATAACTAAAAATATCTCATCAAGACACGTCCAGATCAACTCTTTAGAGAAGTCTTTACACACTCAACTTCAGCCTTAACTTCACTAAAAATTAAGGCAGAAATCGAAGCAGCCACGGAATACTTAAACACGAGCATAATAAACGCCATCCGCCTCTCCACACCGACAAAGCCATCTAACAGCAAACAAGAATATCCCCAATACATACTAAAAACAATAGCAGAAAAACGTAGACTAAGAAGAGTATGGCAGACCCAAAGAACACCGGATGACAAACGCAAACTAAACAACGCAACTAGAAAGCTATCCAAAACCATAAAAAATTACAAAAACGACTGTTTCCATAAATACCTCGCCAGCTTATCCCCCACAGCCGACTCCAACTACTCACTATAGATGGCCTCCAGGAAACTCACACGCCCCCCACAAATAATCCCACCTATCCGCCGTCCGCAAGGTGGATGGGCGCGAAGCCCTATAGAAAAAGCCGACCTGTTTGCTAAACACTTGTCAAAAGTATTCAAACCCCATCCCTCCAAAGCTGCCGCGGACGTTACTAAATACCTGCACACCCCCTTCCAAATGTCCCCTCCTATCGAACCCTTCACTTCTGCAGAGACTATAGAAACAATCAGTCGCCTAAATCCCAAGAAAGCAGCAGGGCACGACCTAATAGGCAATAAAGCAATCAAGGAACTTCCCATAAAAGGGATCGCACTCATCACATCGATTTTTAATGCTATCCTTCGCCTTGGACACTATCCTAACGCCTGGAAAATCTCACTGATTACCCTCATCCCTAAACCCGGTAAACCGATATACGAAACCAGCTCCTATCGCCCAATCAGTCTTTTACCTATCCTGTCCAAACTAGTCGAGAAGATGCTCACGAACCGACTCCTTTCAATCCTAGAGAACTTGAAAACACTCCCAGACCACCAATTCGGCTTCCGGAAACATCATTCAACAGTAGAGCAAATCCACCGCATAACTCATACGATCAGCCAAACACTCGAAAAGAAAAAATATTGCTCAGCGGTTTTCCTAGACATCCAACAGGCATTCGACAAAGTATGGCATGAAGGGCTACTATACAAGCTTAAAAAGATCCTACCTCACCCCTACTACTCCATCCTAAAATCCTACCTAACCAATAGACAATTCATGGTTAAATGCCTAGACGCCACATCCGCAACATTCCCGATAGAATCCGGCATACACCAAGGTAGTGTCCTCGGACCCGTACTGTACTCCATCTACACTGCCGACTTACCTATATCAAACGAGATAACAATAGCAACATTTGCAGACGACACAGCGCTATTAGTTACCCACGCAGACCCGGTAATAGCCTCATTCACTCTCCAGAGATGTCTCGACTCCATGGAAAAGTGGTTTCATAAATGGGGCTTCAAAATTAACGAAAAAAAATCCTCACATGTAACCTTGACGCTCCGAAAACAAACCTGCCCCCAGGTCACCATCAACAATGCAACAGTTCCTAGCAGGGACACAGTCCGATACCTGGGCATGACCCTGAACAAGAGACTAACGTGGAAGACACACATCTCAGATAAAACGAAGCAACTAAAGGACAAACTAAAAAAACTCTATTGGCTCACGGGCCGACGCTCCAAACTAAACATACAGAATAAAATTACCCTCTACAAGACCGTAATAAAACCTGTCTGGACCTACGGAATCCAACTATGGGGAACAGCAAGTAACTCCAACATCGAAATACTACAACGATTCCAATCGAAAACGCTAAGAGCCTTAATAGACGCACCTTGGTATGTTACCAACGAAACCATCCATCGCGACCTCAAGATACCTACAGTCAGAGAGGAAATAGCAAAATATAGCGACAGATATAGCAAAAGATTCAACAAACACCGAAACCCCCTAATCACTGGACTACTCGATACGACGGACCAGATTCGCAGGCTGAAGAGGCACTACCCGCTAGACCTAAACGGTAGATTCATTTAATTATCCAAATTAAGCATATGCACTTACTTATAATACTTATAAATTATACCTATCTATAATAAGTATTAACTTATTGTAAATAAACAGCCATGTCACTGCGCCACGCCAGAAAAGTTACTGAAAATTCTCAACGCGAGAATTGATTGTAATTTCAACAAATAAATAAAAAAAAAAAAAGTCTCAAATGCTGGTTACCGGTGGAAACGATGAAATGGACTTCAATTTTGAGACAAATTGAAATGTGCTCGTATTCGCAAAACAAAAAGAACATGCTATTTTTCGTACACACGTCGATAGAAACTTACAAGAGAACATCCCCAACTCATAAATTTACAAAATTATGAAATCTTGGGGACGTGTAAAACATATATAGATACGAATATACTATAACGCGATTTCGTTTGTTGCTCAAACTCCCTCTTAGAGAGTAAAATTGGTCTCTGAAAATTTAGCTATTTTTCGATTTTGTTATAAAGAGCAAAATATGAGAGAGAGAGAGAGAGAGAGAGAGAGACAGACAGACAGACAGACAGAAAAGGTTTTGAGGCAAAAGTTACATCTCTTAATTAGGACTGTAATTTGATAAAAGATTTATGAATTGTTCACATAATTAGGAAATGTTATAAAAAGAAATATTTATATAATACACAAGATTCAAAAGTTCTTCGATTTACGAGGAACATAATTCACCAATACGATAAAGCCTGTATTTGTGTTAAAAAGAAGTATGTCGTTTCATAATTATTTAAACCATCGGTTAAGATTTCCGTGAAAAAATGAATTAAAACAGATTATTTATATTTTCGTTCATAAATTTTTGTTCTAATTATATAAACGCTTAATAAATCCTTTGCCAACCAACAGTCCCCGTTAAAGGAAATAACTTTTGCCCTGAAACTTTTTTTCTATCTACTACTAGTTAGTTCTATCTACTACAAATAGTTGAGTTTGCAGCTGTCAATTTTAATCCCTTGAAAAGGATTTGGGCGGCAAACGAAATCGCGTTATACATATCTCTGAAGTTTCATAATTTTCTGAATTTTCGGGTTGAGGACGTTCCCTTGCTAGTTGTAGAGGGAACTCTCGGAGAGGGAACTCTACGACGCGACCAGGGTGGCTTCCTGTAACGTGACCCTGGGTCTGGACCGAGTGGAGGCGATGAACAACAGTCAACGAACGTTCGCGCCGCGTTTTGAGCTTGGAACGAGAGTGTCGTCCGGTCCCATCGTACGATGACCCGATGTGAACTGCTGGTGATCTGGTGGCGAGCCGTCGCAGTCTCCTCTTGCTGAGAAGCGTGCATAAGACGGGGATAAGAGCGGATACCGGACGGTGTCCTATGCAGCGGCAACTGATCTGGCGGCGTTGCTTCTGTTCGAGCTTCGGACTCTGGTACTCAGGTCTACGAGCACCTAAGGGGTCCAGGATCGGGAGTTGATCCTGCCAGACGGGCGGTCCTGGACGTCCGGGAAACCAGGGAGCCGTAGCGATCCCAGCTAGTTGGCGAAGTGGGTGGTACGGGCTACCGAGTAATGGAGACGATACTTCTGAGCTGGGAGAACTGATGGGGACCCGCTTACCTTTCGGATGACGCAGGTGACGGGACTCTGCCATCACTGCGGCGAGAGCAAGGACACCGCGCAGCAGAAATGCTGCGTTCTCTCTTGCGCATCGTCATTGGCGAGAGTTTGCCAACAATTGTCGGAATTTTAAGCTTTGGAATATAGCGAGCGTTCGACGTTGTGCTACTATAGTAATATCTACTTTACAATGAAACGATTAAGAGTGATATAGAAAAGCAAGGAAATTATACTAGATTTGTTGAGTTTTCTAAAATCTATTTTTCGTTTTAGAACGATGACGTATGAATAAATAAAAATGAACTTTTATAAATATAGAATACGTAGGTAACGTATGAACGTGAAACGTAATTATTGGAGAAGTATTTTATCTACAGCAATTTCAAATTTAAGATACTTTTTTTATTATTCATTCTACATTAACAAGTGTTGTTCTAGTACAATGACGGCTAATTTCATTTGGAGCCTAATTATGCAGAAGTGTGTAACGTGTAACAACTCGCACTTGTGTTATCAAGTGTTTCTCTACTTTAATTTAAAATTGTATACGTGTTCTAGTTATATGTACGTTATACACGTAATTCTTGTTATATGTATATGTATTTAAAGCAAAGAACGATAAGGAGTAATGTCTTTATCATAAGAATTTTCAATAAATGTTTATTATCGTGCACTTGTTATGTACAAAATGTAATCTCATTTGGCGACGTGGAGGAAGTTGGTAAAGGAAGTGGAACGTGAATTTATAGGTTAGGCTGGTCGGCTTGTGGTGGATGCGTTCTGATGTATTCAAGAGCCCTTTGAATCAATGGAGAAATAGCTGGAATGTGTTCGCCCTGTGGTTGGAATCCGTTATGATCGGCAACATATGTCACCTTAATTGGTGTACCATCGGGGGATGTATATTGATACTCTCCTTGGGTAACAACAACGGGTGCGCTCCTTGCATCTGTCACCACTGGAGTTCCACTTTCAGAATGATAAATTCCATTATCTGTTTCGTAGGAATAAGAGTAGGATCCGTCAGGCGAAATATCTTGAGATTGTTTAACGATAACTGGTTGATGCTCAGCCACATCAGCCGAAGCCATAGCCAACATAGCAACAGAGATCACTACCTAAAACAAAAGTTTCATATCTTTTATCAATATGTCAATTATAAACATAATATTATTCTCATCAATTTGTAGATACAATATTATATTATGTACTTAAACATTAATACATATTTAGATGGATATTTACATCAAATTTGATAGAAAAAATCATCTATATATTTACGTTAACTATTTACTGTATTTTTAAATGAAATTATGTATAAATTATGTAATATTTAAAATGGGGTAAAGAAAAGATGAATAACTCTGGATGATGAAGCAACAAGAACACCGTAAAGGCTTGAACAACGACGCTTGACGTTTGTTAAAAGCCAGAAGCATAGTAAGTAAACATTTGATCAATGGACAAAGGTTCTACGAACTGATGAAAGCGAGTTTACTGTGTTTTATAATGACGATAGAAATAATGTTACTATATGCAACACGAGGATGGACGTCAATGATTTAATATTAAATTGACTGCAAGATGTGGAGATGAAAATATAAGGTTGCATTTCCAGCAATAATATTGACCCAATAATACAAATTTAAACATACTATGAGACAGGTCTTTGTACCTAATGTATATAAATTTTGTTTGAACTTGAAAATGTTAAAGTCATCCTTTAAAATGCACTTATATGTTTAAGTAAATTATGAAAACTCACAAATACGTACAGTAAATGTTTCTGTTTGCAAATAAATATATCACCAAAAGTTATATAGTTCACTATAATAATTACATAACAAACGACATACTGACTTTGTAAGATGGAAAATTCGTTAAAAACCGTTCCAAACAAAATGGATCGAATATGTATACGGGAGGAAGTAAAATATGAATATTTCAAATAAAAAGCAGGTAATATATAAAGTATAGTTATATATGTATATTATAAGATTTATGTATTGTAAAGTTTGAAATAATAGTATAGTTTTTTACAAAATGGGTTCAATATTTAATTATTATATCGGAATCGTTAGCTTCGATGTTTAATATCGGAAATGTTTTAATTCCCAAAATATGCGTAGAGAGAAGATATCATTTTCGCAAAAGTTACTATCGTATATACTTTTGTATTTTTCGGTGGTGTTTAATACAAATTTATTTATATAAAATATATATTCTATTGCATATATACATATTACATATTCTATAATATATATTATTTTGTTTGTGAAACCATTTTCATAGAAAATGCAACGAAGAATATAGCGTGTTTCTAAAGTTATACAAATGTAAGAAGTTTAAATAATTGATAGAATAAAAATAAAGGCGATAAGGTTAATACAGTCAGAAAAATGTGAAAAAGAAGACTCACGAGAAATTTCATTTTGAAAGATAGCTGGTTGTCACCAGATGCGAATCCAATGGAAGAGATTGAGATTTCGAATGTGGTTTCTGTGTGACACGAATGCCCTTTTATACGAAACTTTGGACATCGCTTTCGCCGAATATTATATTATTCGAAGAAGAAGAAGCTACAGTTGATGAGGATGAACGAAAGGGAGAGAGAAAGAGAGAGGGAGAGAGGGAGAGAGAAAGAGAGAGGGAGAGAGAGAGAGAGTGAGTGAGAGAGAGAGAGAGAGTGAGAGAGTGAGAGAGAGAGAAAGAGCTGAAGAGAAAGAGAGAGACAGGAATATAAAAAAATGACCCATCAGACAAGCAGAGAACTCTGCAAAATTTATTCGTTGGTTTGACATTTCCATGTTGCCTAAATCGATTGCTTGTATAACCATATACATACATATATTAATGTAACTTTTGACTATTATTAGCTCTACCGTATATATAGCATAGTACGTTTTAAAATCGCATGGGTTTGCATTGTTATGTATGTTAGAGCAATGTAAACATACATTCTCCATAATTATTGATATAAGACAAAATGATTGATCAGCGAAGTAGAATAGGATATAATTTAAGCATTTCATAATTATGTAATTTAAAACTACATTTACTTCCCAAATGCATACATTACGTCTTTTTGAATCTTGTCGCTTCGTTCACTGACTCGCGCACACAAATTTATATTTATATAGAGCGCCTCGTTTTAATTAAATACATATTTCGAAAAATACAATAGGTACGGGTAAATATTTTCGACGGGTAAATATTATTACGACAAAAGTGTCAAGTAAAGCATATTCTCTATAATTTAAGTTTCTAATTTAATTATTTTTATTAACATTATACAATAATGTACATATATATATATATATATATATATATATATATATAGTAGCATTTAATGTTTCATTACTCATACACACAAATATATATATATATATATTTGTGTGTATGAGTGAGTGAACAAGATGAAAAGAATACAATTATAATAAGATATGATTATAAAACATGTATTGGAATGCTATTTGATTTTTATTGCTATGTATATACCGAAAACACTACTACATACATATCTATGTTTAATTTTGATTGGTGATCGTAAAAATATCAGATGTCATGCTTGGAAATGTTACGTAACAGCCTTCCCATTCTTGAATACCTCTTTCATCTCTAGTAGAGATGACCGTATACCTTTTTTTAGTTTGAGTAAAAATAACCTCGTGGCTTAAAAAAGTGTAAAAAATTCAAATAGTTTTCACGCAACAAGCCATCATCATCTTGCTTTAATTTTGTTGTAAAATTTATAACAGGAGCATTTACCCTGCGTTTTACGTGTGTACTCGTCATCGCGTGTTTTCATTTATTCACCCCACGAGAGATTTCTAACGCTGAATTCCGCAGTTAACTGGTTAATAGTAGTTATTCATTTATTACACGTTATCTAAAGTGTTCAATGCAATCGAAGATTTCAGTTTAGTAAATAATTTCTGGGTAATATGTCAATAAAACTAATCTGCACTAAACGTTGGGCAACGTAAGGCAACGTAAATCGAGGTTTTCATAAAAAGGAAAAGAAATCTACCGAGTTTTCTAAATGAAATCATGCGCTGTTTTCCATATTATTATACGAGAACTATAGTAAAATCAAGTAATGCACACTAGAACACTCATTTATTTATATGCTGCCCAAATATTTCCTTATTTTAAGTTTCGTATTTTTTACAACAATTTAACAATTAAACTGAGTCAATTATCAAAACTTTATGCCACGGTGAGTTTAAGGTTTCTTAAATATGTGCAAGGAGAAAAACAGACATAATAACTGCAACTTCGGTACAATGTAGTATGCATTGGCGGACCAATATCCCTATTTATATGCTCGCCATTGTGCATCGTGAACATAACAACTCAACGAGCATAGTTTATTACGAGGATGTTTACTTTCACGTATTAAAACTAAGAAGTTGCTTCTACCAAAGTTAATATTTTTAGTTGTAATTATTATAATTCGGTTGGGTGTACATACAGAGTGCGTGTCAATAAGAATTACTGCCTAAGTAACTCGTTATTTATTGTTCTCATCGTTTTAAATGACTTTAATGAATTTTATGAATTAAAATGAATTACGTTGATTGCAAGGGACTCATCGGATGGATGCTATTTTACTTTCTGTGATATCAAGGTGACCTGAAGTTTTCTGAATGGCACCGTATATATTTTGTAACATCAATCGGTCCAGTTGGTCCATTAGTCTCTAGAAAAAGGTGTTAACATATTTATGCCGAATAATTATTACTTTGACAGATATTTTAACCTTAATTTATTAAATTTAAAATATGTAAGATAAAGTCGAAGAATAGCGCTTTACGTCTTTTTCTGTCATTCGCACATTAAATTTGACAGATTGTAGTTATGTCATATGTGAAACTAATGGTTTTTCGGTATAAATAGGTTAATACTTTTTCGCAGAGAATGTCCAGTTCGATGGGCTAATGTAATAAAAAATATACCATGCTATATAAGAAACCGAAGATCACCTTGATACGGCAAAAAGTATAAGATGTAAAAAAATAAAATAGCATCTATCCGATGAGTTCCTTGAAACGCAACATATGGTAATCAGTTGTTATGGATTGGCTCTCATTGTATATACTATTACCTTATTTCTAAAAGTTACTTTGTTGTTGTATTTACTTCATTAGCTTTTATATAAATAAACATTTATAAAACTATTTATCGGATTACATAAGTTGGCCACAGAAGAATTGTCGAATCGGAGTAATTGTGCTACAAATTTCAGTGTTAAATAAAAAATTCGAACGATATGCACACATTGCATTAATGTTTTCGGAAATAGTAAAATAAACTAATAAAATAAATTAAAGAAATGAAATATTTCCCAGTAAATTAGAACCCTACTGTATTTAGTATTGGTCAAATAAAATGTTATTTTTGAATACTATTTTAGAAATGTTTTCCAATAAATAAAACATTTCACTTGCAAAATTGCACGTATGATATAAAATAAAATTGAAATAACGTTTTACTCGGCATTGTGCCAAATAAGCTTTCATTGAATAACAAATTGATTGGATATTGCTTTGTAGAGCAAACAATTTATTTTATATAATGATAGACATTAAATTACATTATATTTACGTTCGGATGTATTCAATCGCACATCTGAAACGATACTGGAAAGTTTTTTTTCAAGGCTAGACATGTGACGCTTTGATACGGTACCAAACATTCTCCGCTGACCATTAGTCGACCGATTAGCTTCTATCGTGATGTACATACATATACATTGTGGCTCGAAACAATCGATGAATTGTCAAGCGATTTTCCTAATGTCATGTAAAAAATTTGTGGAATAAGTCTTCACACACCTTGTCCAGAAAAGTAATTAGTTCCTTGAATTGGATTTCTTCCTGTTTGGTTTAAACAAACATTCAAACAGTTGCCACTTTCTACAGTAAGATACCGTAAATGATGGTTGGCTCAGATAGAGTATTTCGAATAGGTGTTCCTGTTTCGTTTGGTACTAACTAGCGCAGGAAACTTAGTGAAACAGAGGGTTTGTTTCAGCCTAATTGACTAACTTTCATACAGTGTTAGCCGGGATCCGTGAGAATAATTCTGCAATGCGAAAGAATGAGTGGTATATACTATGCAAAAGGGATGGGATTCTATCGGTCGATCGGACAGTCCATGTACGTATCAACAGCAAACCCAAGATCAAGAGACTGTGTTTTCGGCGTCAAAGTTGATAGAACTGATGATTAATCAGAATTTGTCCTGCTCGCCACTCTCTGGTAATTGTGAACTGAAGGAAAATTACTGGTTAGAGGTACACGCATAAGAGAAAATTTTGGAACTCTACGAGTTCCATCTCTAGCATACACTATCTTCCTGAAGATGTAAGTTTTATAGGTATTTCAGGCGTTTATAGCATCTGTTACAATTTGTAGAAACGTGTTGGTGCGATTAGCAAAATTCGCATGAAAAATGCAAACTACACCTTGTTATTGACACTCTGTCAGATTTTCTTGATTTGCAAGACCTGGCTTCTTTTATATTAAGATTCTCGTGTGTAATAGGTGTTCCATGTAATTAATTAATTCACAATCCGCTTTTTTTATTGTTTTCTTTTTTATTTCCTCTTGCTGGTGAACTTCCATACTTCCTTGGTTACTGCGGCTAATCTCTCTCACGTGTAATACTCTACTTCTTCTCCTTAGTAATCCGACGTTTGAAAGTTAATCTTGGATTTGTTATTGCAAGTTTTGCACACAATATATTGTTATTGGTTTCTTTGTGCATCTATGATTAATATCCTATTTTATTAATTTTTAATATTCTATAAGCGATCGTCTACGATTAATATATGGATTTATACTAATTTGCTTAATGCAACGTAATCTAAAAATCCAATACTGCCCATTAACATTTTTTAAAGTAGGTCCGTTGGATATATTTCATGTTTGAGACAAGTAAAAACATATCAGGGAGTAAATTATTAGGTTGTGGTACGATTATTCCTATTTTGTCATATTTTAAGATCCAATGTTAATTTAATTTAATTTAATTTAAGGTCATTTCCAATGACCTTTTCCAATGACTAGCATAGATTCGCAACTAAATTACTTGTAGTCCCTTACTTAAATCAAAACTCTTTGTATCTAACTGCACCCTAACGTTTACTTAACCATAAAACACGGTGAGTATTGTTTCACGCTTTCCGAAGATATGCGATCCTTATACAACGCTGCTAATCTTCGCTATGTGCTATGTTGCTAGTTACGTTGACGTTGCATTATTTTCGGTCGGCCGCGGTCTATCAAACCGAAACCAATACCGATACTTTTCTTTAAAAGAAGCTGGTTGTCTTTTCCGCGCATATATTTTCTTATTATATGAACTATCGTCGAACGTCTAACAATAAGTTGTAAACAATAGGAGCACGCGTTATGTACACATTCCCCTGATTCACATTTCATACAGGTTTGCAATATCATTATGTATTTAAAAGTAAATATTTCATGGACTCCTTTTATATGAACGTGATCCTATTGTGTAAACGAACAATCATAGATGGTGAGGAGAAATAGCCGACTCCTATAAATAGCTATATAAAAAGCTGGACTCCCATTACACGAACGATTTCGTTATATAAACATGCTTGCCCCCCGACAGGTTCATATAAACGGAGTTCTATTGTACGTACATACATTTATCTCTCAGCCGTATACATACATCGTGCATACTCATATTATTATGTTAATTGGCGAAAATTGCACGCAGATGTACTATTGTATACAGAGACCTGTGTGATGATTTCCCGAAGCTAAAATTTTATATTTCAATTTTATTATCTCATCCTATGACATTCACCAAATTTTGTCTCGTTCAACCATCGATGGCAATCGGAACTAAATATTAGCTCAAAATATTGCCGATCTTTCCTTTTCGTTGCATATAATACTTATATACAGTACATAAGTTATTAAATTATCCGAATTTTTCTTAGGATAGAAGAGAGGATAGAAGAGAGAAGAAACCCTAAAGCTCTGAGTTATGATTTTTTCGTTCATATATTTAATCTTAAATAATTATGGATCAATTCCTCCTGATGCAGAGTTTCCCGAAGGATGCAATCATGTAAATTTACAAATACAAACACAACTTTGCTGACTCTGTTTACGACTATATGCTTAAAAGTAAAAGTGAAACATTTTCTGCAAGAATTGGTGTGATGAATGAAAGTATGCCGTTTCATACGCTGCAATTAACAATTTCAGCCAAAAGTAGAAACCGATATATGCGGACATGTCGATGTGTACTCTTACTGAAGATATTGCTCTATTGCTCATCTCCCGTTATATTTACATATTTATTGCTGCTAGCTGTATACTTTCTTAAATAAATGTATTTCTTAACATTTTTATTAGTGATATTATATAGTACTATTTAGTATTTTTGTATAATAAATTATTTTTATAAAAATAATAAACGTTCTTCTTTAAAAAGCAGATTTTTTTTCAGTATAAGATCTAAAGAGTTGATACTGATTAAATAAGAAATTCAAAATGTTTTTGATATAAAATATTTTATAATGCATTTGTGATATAAAATATATTGATTTCACGATCTACACACTACTGTGCTTGCGGATATGTTTCTTCGCCTACGATCTCGTCGCGTCTTCACGGATAAATAAAGCTTATCAAAATCGATTATATTTATCGTTCCTATTCTTTCTCTATTCTTTATTATTCTCGTCGATTTATGTAATAAATTGTACGAAATATTAAGCCTCTATTTTAATATAGTAGCCATTAATAATTATTTCATCTAAATCGATATTACGTAAATATCTTTAAAGCTACTAACAATACCAAAAATGATGTTTCGGTTAAAAGCTGAATGGTTTCAAGGAGAATGGAATCTGACGTCGATAATCGTTTTGTACGCGAATACATAAAGAAAGTACGAACGCCAAGTCATATCTCTTTAATTAACATCATAAGTTTGTAATAATGTTTATGCATTTGTTGAGACTTTTCTTCTCCTATGTTTCGTCGCTGTAAGACGGAGAGCGTTTGGAAAAAATCAAAACAGACACGCATATGTAAGTAATAGTGAAAATCTCTCTCTTCCTCTTTCCTTCTCGAACAGGACCAGAAAGGATATGATAATAAGGCTCGGATAGGAGAGTTTTGTATGGAGTCAAATGTATTTATATGAAGTCATTTGTATTGAGTCAAGGCCGTTTACTTTTTCCTCTGGCGCCACATTTTAGTTTTATACGCTATTGCTATAGAAAGAAAGAGGCTTACGAATTAGGTAGAAAGAACGAAAAAAATCAGCTACCGTACTAACAAGAACAAATTTGTCTTATTTGACGTTCGGTAAATCCTTTTTTATCGGTTGAAAATTTGGTACCACGCTAATTCAGCTAATCCCAATAGGGTGACATTCAAAGATTGTTGCTTCACTATGCTTATCTTCACTATACCGATACAATTAAATCCATGGAATGCTTCGTGCTTAGTCGTCTTCTATTAATTTTATTAAAACCTTCGGCTGTTGGCTGATTGTTGCCCTTTCTATCTTTTCTTTGTATCTTTTAGTACTATTTGTTCGGACACAGTTGACATTTTTAAGTCTCTTCGTGTATTCTTATTTCTGAAATACCATGGTACATCCATCACCGTTCTTAGGACATCTGGAGTATTTGCAACTTTGCTGTATGGCTTGTTAAGAATAAATATTACCGAAAAAGGTAGACGAAGAAAGGAATCTTTGTAAGATACCAAATAATAGCAAAAGAGAACTCATTTCCGTAGAACAAAACCCACACATTGTCGTGTCATTAACGTTCATTTTTCAAACTATATACGCAAATCTTATTGTGTAAATATAGAATTTGTTCATTTAATAGAAATGTAAAGAAGGAATAAGCTTAACGAACTAGTGAATTTTATATGTAAACCTTCATTCGGTATAAAAAGGTAGTTAATTTGGTCATTACTTTATAAATTGTTTTAATTGGAATTGATATATGACGCTTAAAAATCATATTAATTGTTTATAACGAATATAATGATATTTGTAGTCAGAGTTATAGTTTCAAAGTTCTATAATCTAAGCAAAATTGTTTTTTTTTTAATACAATTCTTCTAACACCAAGATTAATATCCTGCGTGCGTGTAAGAACGTATTCGTATGTAAATACATGTATACATATGTATCTGTTCAACGGACAGAAATATCTAAAAACGTTTTTTATTAAATTTACATAACAAACTGCTACTATGTGTGAACATTTTCCTTCTATTTCCCTACATTATTTACAATCTGTTTATTGCGACAATAAAAAACCAATTAAATATCCAATCATCGTAAAAAGAAAAGAAAACGGCTACCCAAGTCTTAAAAACCAACTTATATTAAATGTACTAAAAAATTATATAACTAGAATTAAACAAATTTAACGGTGTACAGAGTCGCGAATTACGCTTGTTACATAGGAACCAATTATATTTTTCCTAAAGGATATTTCAATATTGTCACTAATTTTTCAAATATTGACAAGAATCGATCGTAGAGAAAGTTGCACGTTTATTTTAGAAATTCAGATTCCTATTGAATCAATATAATTGTGTTATGTATAATTGTATTTCAATACTCCGTTGATGACATTTAGAAATATTTGAAGGTTAAAGGAATTGGAATAATGTAAGGCCGCATCAGTATTTGCCGCATGTTTGCATAACTTCTGCTCTCTTACGAAATAACTTGTAATATATTCAATGACCTTGTACTGAACGGTTTTTGAAAGGTGTTGCAATATATAATTACATTTGCTTAAAAATATATACAATCCCTGAGGACAATTTGCACTAAAGATATGCGATATGTGTTATTCAGTCAGTTTAATTACCAATGAAAATAATATGTTACAAGAATTTTAAACGATATCAAGAGAAATAAAAAGAAAGATATATTAGGTATTTAATGGAAATTTCACATTTTTTGAAAATATTACATACATGCATTAACGATTCTATACAATTTCGAACAATTTACAATAAAACACTACATCGTTGGAAAATTAAATCGGTACTTGTTGCGAAGATATGTAAGTACACTGTAACACCATTGTCCTCGACATTAACAGTTACGCCTGCAATTAGGTGATTCTGTGCTCTGTGAACGAGTTTCGAATTGTTTCTTATCCACAGCAACTTGTTTCTATATATATATATGATGGGTTTTCATTAGGATTTAAGGCGCGTAATGATTCTTCGTTCTTCGTTCTTAAATTAGCCATTGTTTTACAAAACAGAGAATATATTTACGCGAATAAACAAGATTTTACAAAATATTAAGAATAATGAGTTTAATAAATGATAAAATTAACTAAACTGAGTTTAATTAATAATTAGATTAAAGAATAATAAGTTTAACGAACAATAAGAGGAACGAATAATATGTCTTACGAATAATGAATTTAACGAATAATGAGATTAACGATTGATAGGTTTTACGAATAATGAATTTAATTAACGCTATTAACAATGTTTCCGGGGTTCAAACGAATCCACGGTCAACGGGATAACTCTTTACTATGCGTAGAATAATTTTAAACACAAAAAAATACGATTGCTGAGACACTCGGTAAATTGCTCGATGTATCACTTTCCAAGGCAATCACACGAATGAATATCTGATGAAAATCTTTTTTCGCTATACGACTGCATTTGTTTGTTATATGCTCGCTGGAGACATCGAGAAGGTTCCAATCGTCGTTGCTAGGCAATTTTCTGTCAAAAGTTTGTTGTATACTCTTTGGAAACATCGAGAAAGATCCAAACGCCGTTACTAGGCAGTTTCTGTCTGGAGATTGATTCCTATTACAACGTGTGTCCCATTATATCGACATCTCTAAAGTACAATTCTATGTGATTTCTAGGGAGAACAATACAACCGATCCACACCTTCGTCAGACAAAACGTTTATCCCGTGACCGTGGCTACGTTCGGCGACCAGTTGTCACCTCGAATCCACTTTCGCTTTCACAAATGTCAAACAATTACAAATGACAATTGCTTAATTACAGTTATGATAAAATTTAGGCTAAAGCATTAGAAGGCTTCCTCAAAATTGCAAAGGGAAGGCTCCGGTTTTCCTTTCATCTCCGACATATATATATATAAGGTTCAATTCTAAGATATAATTCAGGGATCGATTCTGAAAATCGAGTTTATCGTGAAAATACTTAAATGAAATACAGGAGTAAACAACAATTAATAACAGTAATAATTAAATAAACAACAACCAATTAATAACAGTAAACAATAAATAGCAAGTTCTGTGCAATGTCTACATGAAAATCGAGAACCGATTTTCAACGTCCTGAGCTACCGATCTTTCTTCGTCAATCTTCAATGTTTTAAATAATTACTCTTTCTTCTGTGATCTTGATCTCTGTCCGTCCGTTTGGGAAATGCGTGTCTCTCAAAATGGCTCTCCGTAAAACAAAGAAAACCGCTCTGTCCGTGAAACAAAAGAAGTCGTGCTATCCGTAAAACAGAGAAAGTCCCCTTGTTTATCCGCATTTGATCTCTTAGAGAGTTCATATATAAAGTACATATATAATCGGTGGTCTCGCTTAGTTTTCGAGATATTTGCGAGAAACTATGGGTACCACTATATCCTCCTTTGCAGAGTAAATTAAAAAAAAATGTTTACTTCGTAATAATATTTTTGCCATTTTTCCATTTTCATATTTCATAACATATTTCTATTTTATACGTAGCAAGATTATTTCTAACATTTTATCTAAGCTTGAAGTAATAGAAATAGATTTTTAGGGTGTGTTGACCTAGGTCAACCATTCATAAAAATTGCTTCCTAGATGCGTGTAATACATGAAAATGCCTACCCATTAATACGGTCACATGCAGAACCGTACGCGTTTTTTCGGAGCAATTTAAATCTTACAGCGAGAATATTAGTTGCAAGTTAATATTCTGCTTGAAACCTTTCAGTAAACCTATATCGTATTAAGTTTCTATCGTTTCCTGCTTGATAACAGTTAACGTATTAGTAAAAATTAACATACGGTTGATAAATATTCAAACATACGTGAGATTTGAATGGGATAGGAAAGATTGTACGTATTCCATACGCGCATGGTCAACATTTCAGATCAATTTCTATCATCGTTAGTAGTTCAACGATGAGTCACGAAATTGGAATTTTCAGAATTTTTTTAGATAGAAAGAAGGAACTAGTTCTGTGACATAAGAATAAGCAAATATTTCCAAGTATTATATATAAAATTATACAATTATGCATAAAAGAATGTTTGCTCTTAATATTAGATTTCTTACGTATAATCTTATACTTGTAGTAGTAAAGGATGGGAAATCTTACGTAAATATTAATACTATTTACTTAATGATTCAAACTGTCTGCTTTGTTTTAACGGAGGGAGCTCCAAATCTTTCGAAATATATGAATACTTGAAATTCTCAGTAGGTGCTATGTATTATGTTATGCGCATTTGAAGTAATTACCAGAAAATCTAATAAATACTATTGAAGTATACCGGAGAACACGAAAGACCAGTTTCATTATTGTTACGCTACAAGACGAAGCAAACGGAGCATGTCTGTCAATATGATAGCCATTGTTAAATCTATCAGCCACCTGAGAATTGGCGACGATAACATGGAACCTAGAGGTTCCAGAAATCATTTTTTGCAACAATATGGAGATCGATATTTCGATGCACCAGGATTCCAGATGACAAACGTAACGGCTTTTTCGTCAAATGTAAAATTATATTTGCAAAACGCTTCGACAGAAGGAAGACAGCACTAGATTAGAAACAAATCGTATGGGAACCATCAGAGACCGTGCCCTCAGCTTCGAGGGCTCAGTGGTGCCTAAAATGTAAAACTATATCGTCTAATCGAAAGCATCACGCCGCACGTCGAGCTAGTGAAATCTTACTTCACTTGTGGAAAGAACGGATATCATGCAAGTAGATGTAGATACAATGCTATAAACAGGTCGTGATACTCATATGTTCGATGCGGCACCAACGATACGCCAAGAGAAGAGCTTAAACTAAACAAAGAATAATCACGGCACGTATTGTAACCATGTCAAACTTTATTTAAACAAAAGCTCAACAGAGAAAAGCTCACGCTGCCGAGCGTGACTATGAATTCTGGTCGAGCACGAGCACGTGTTTAACGCAGAGTAATTTGTATCCGATGAAGATCCGATTAAGAAAACAGTGGCTTGTTATTAAATCTGGATGAATCACTTTGTTTATACGTGATACTATATCGGTATAAATCTCTATACAACCATTCGAAAATACGAATTTATAATATTAAAAGTTTCTTCTGGCGTTGCTGAAGACTCTAAGTATTTAATTTTAAACAGCATAGCGATTCTCCCTGTATATCTTTACATAAAAGATCAATATATTTGATATATACCAGTATTATTTCATCGTCCGATACGTCTATCGATTCGTCTAATTGAATTGCATAATACCGGGATTTTTATATTTTCTCCGCCAATTAAATAATTTAATATCGTCAGACAAATCGATTATTAGTTGACTTATACCGTAGTTTGACATGGATACGCAATTTATTTTCGCTTCATATTCTTTGCCAAATAATTCGCTGCAAATGTCTTTTCAACATTTCTCTTTATATTTTAAATTCTTTTACGCTTGTAGGCAAACACTCTGTATATCAGGGTAAAATAACTCTGAGCTTGCTCAGTATGTTGACGTATCTCTAAATAAACTCAAAAAACAATTCGAAAAATGTAAAACGCATAAAACAAAAACCATCCAATGATTTTATCCAAGGAAAAAAGTATTTTAAGCCTGCAAGATATCTGTTAAATTGTTAATGCTATTTGTTAAACCTACGTTTTTTATGATAAACGTCTCTTCATGGAAATTGTATCCTGTATTTTTACTGTTTTTTTGTCATACATATCATTCTTTAAATATATATTTAAGTTTAATTAGTAGAAAATTTGATATCAAAGACATTGTTGCAGTTAACGTGTTTGTTATAATATTTTAAATTTGTATTATTATTGCATAGTCCGTGCCTTTCGGCTTTGGACGAACTTTCGGTTTTACATCTCTTATGTCTATTTCTCTTCTTATATGCCTACCTCCCCTCTTTTCCACTCTATTCTATTGCACTACCTTACTTATTCTACCTCTAAAAACTAAAAATTAGGAACTATAAATTAGCAACTAACGACTAAAAATTATCGCAACTTTGGTCTTTAGCCTCCTTGCTGTGCCTCCTTCTTGTCGTTTGCCCTTCTCTTCTCTATTATTGCTTTCAATTCTGTTAAACCTTCTCAAGTCTCGTTTAGCGTTTTTCTTATGTCCTTTGGTCCTCCCGTCATTTCACATTCTTCTATTACATGTCTTAGGTCTTCTTCTTTCCTTCTGCATAGTCTGCATCTTTTTCCCCCTCTTCTTTCCAGTATTCCCTTGCTTTGGTCTCGTTTCCGCATCTGAATCTTGCCAGTATTCTTCTGTCCTTCCACTTCATCCTCCCTTCTAAGTACTTTGGTAATTTTTCTATGGATTCCCTTATCCTTTTCTCCCTCTCTTCTGTTTATCTCTTTCACCTTTCTTCTATGATTTGGTCTGCTGTGATCCTTTCTTCGTCCTCTCCTGTTTTCACTTCTTCTAGTCTCTTCTTTCTCATTCTTGCTCTTTTCCCTTCCTGACCACTCCCCCATTCTCTCTCTCTCATTCCTTTATACACTCTGTTACGCCGGGCCTCTCTGCCTGGCCCAGGTCACACACCGCGGGCCAGACGGACACCAGATGTCCGCTTTTCCGTACGGCGTACCCTCAATATCCTTAAGCACCCGTCATAAACCCGAGTCACTTGCCTGCAAAGGTCCTTTAAACAAAACAAACATCTGGTTCTGAGGAATTTCTAAACACTATTGTCTACCACGGCTGAACAAGGGAAAGTTGGTTTTTCTCACGCACGCTGCAACTTTCCTCCCACTAACCACTTTCTCTCGAGGGCAGTTAAGACCCTTCGTTTAACCAATTAAAAACGAAGCCTATTCCCTCACTCTCCTAAATAACATCGGCACCAACAAATCCGATGGTCCCGTGCGCTAGACACACCCATCCTTAGCTTTCCTCGGACACAGCATCGTCACTCAACTTCACTTCTTCTACATCGTTGGAAAAGTCAACTACTAAGTATACGCTAATGCCCAACGGGGCAGTCTAAGCATAACGCGAGAGTCGGTCTCGGTATTGTCGAGCATACACTTCGTCTCTTAAATATCTTATAGTGCTCCGTCCACTAATACACTAAATCTAATTATAAGAGCCCTGCTCTAACGCACATATCTATCTTAGCTTCGTGCGACAAGTTGTTAATTACTTATTTCTCTCCGTCAGTGTAATCTAAGTGCTGGAAACATATAATTTATAATTCTGTGAATCACAGGGTTATACAACCTCAATCACCCCTATTATCTCAACGGAAATCAGGGGATCGATCAACTCGTGGTGTCGATTGTTATAATCGTAACGGGGATTTACGACCCCCGTTGACGTCTCTCCTTGCGATTACGTCTCCCCGCGATTGGTCGAAATAAACACACTCCTCTACTAATTCCTTTTTTGATTCTAGGGCTTTCTCTTCGTACCTTGCTGCTCTTTTTAATACTTTTTCTTTTATTTCCATTATTTTGCATTCAGTATATAATTTCTATCAGTATATAATTTGGTGTTGTCATATCTAAGCCTAATATGTATTTCAAATTTAAGGGACGTACGTAGCCTTTTATGACTAACTGTTGGTCATACAAGAACTTATTTTCGTCTATTCTTGCAACAGAGTCCGATTCGAATCTAAGATATAAAGAATGGATAAAGAAAGTGTTTTGGTGAGCCGAAGGTGTATATAGATACTTGTCCCATTGGAGAGCATAAGAGATTGGCAAACTAAATCAATCCGAGTACATGTGCTTCTATTCATGTATACGGAACCGTTTCCGCGGGCAAGGTAAAGTGGTCGGGCCAGTTGAAAAGTCGATTCTGTACAGATATATGCAACTGTTTCCACCGAATCCAAGTTGTTCCTACTATAACGGGACATGTATGACGAATCTGACGATTTCGGAGAGCCACAGCATTCAAGGAGTTTTCCATCTTTATGGTTTTTTTTCGGCAATGTGGTAATCTTCGCCTGTCCGCAAACGAAAGCACACTGCTCCTGATCAGCTGCACATTGCAAATATTTTATACGCATTTTATGGGTTTCTTTTTATTAACGATAAACGAAATCATTAAATTTGGGGCGTCTGTCAAATATTAACAACTGGAAATATGTGTAGTATTACGATAGAAAATTTTCCGTTATTATAATATCAATTATTTATATTAGTATAACTCTGCTCTCCGAGCAGCCTTTCATTTCTTAATAGATTTTCTTTATATTACTTTCCGAGATACGAAAGCCGAATTATTTTTATTTTCTTTTCTTTTTTTTTTTTTTTTTTTTTTGACGGAACTATACATTTTTCTTGAGATCAGTTGTTAGCGTTTCCGTAGACGAATTCGTTAATCTTTCACGTGTACGATCGATTTCAATTAATCTTGCAAATATCGAGCCTACGAATTTATTAACTTTTAGGGAAGAAACTTGATTGGAGTAGGAAACACGGAACGGTGGTCTTGTTCGCGCTTGAAATGCCATTTGTTAAACATTGCCTTTTGAAACAAATGCGAAGGGTCTGTGTCAAGAAGCGTTTGAATTGGTTTGATCACTGCTTGGGTTAACGTCAATAGATCTCTGATTGTATCCTCCAAGATAAGTATCTTATAATAATTAATAAGTATCTATATTCAGCCCTAATTCACAGAAACATTTTCTTCGTTTATTTTTTATCTCTTCGATTCGATTCGAAGTCTGTTGCAAAAATAGACGAGAATAAGTTCTTCTATGACCTACAAGTCTGTAAGACTTGCGCGTTGGCTGGCGTTCTGTTTGGCTTTGCCTGTCGACCAAGTATACGTACGTAGTTTCGTCAGTCACGTGGAGAACTTGCGTGGTTTCGGTTTGTTCCTCTTGTTCTTTCTTTTCTTTCAACTTCTTCGCTCTGCTTTTCTTCGAGTTACATACGTTTAGTGGCACTAATAGCGACAGTGGTCGATTCAAGAAAAGTTAAAAACTGTGCTACTTCTGCTGAAAGTAAGAAACGATTTCAATTTTTCAATATTCCTTAAGTTTGCCTTTGCGCGAATTTCATGGCTTCTCAATTTTCTTGATATTATGTAGCTCTAATTTTATTTCTCGTATCGTTGAAGAAAGTATTTGCGTTCATTAGCGTAAAATTTTACAGCATAAAGGTATTTTGCAGTAAATTATTCTAAGAAATACTATGACTCTGACAAACTTATCATTTATTACCTTAAAAATTGTATATTTTGGAAAAATATACAATTGAATGATGCAGAAGCGAAAGTTAATTAAAAGTAATTTGTCAATAGTAATTAGTAGTACTTGGTCAAAGTCGAATACTTTCTATGTGTTTTCTAAACTCATGTAGTTATATAGTTCTATAAGTTATATCGTGGTTTGTAACCGATGATTGTGCGAAATAGGAAACTTTTGAAATAAATGGTTTCATCTTAATACGAAATAAGAAAAACGTTGTGATTCCTTCGAATTCTTTCTCAAAACAGTTCCATTCGATTGAACCTTTTATCTCGAAGGAACGAGAACAGCAAGGAAACTTAATGAAACGACGGCATTGCAAAGATTGACGTGTGAACATAAATATTAAAAATTACATATTCAATTATGAAGTATTGATAAATCATAATAGATACAAATAAGTACATTATTCGTTTTTCTCGATAAGTATAATAAAAACACGTGCACTATTCGAACTAATTGGAATGGAGCTATAGAAAACTTGGAAAATATCGAGTTTTCCGAACAAATGAAATTGTAACTTCGTTTCATACGAAAAATAATAATTTATTGCGCATTATTATATACGTTTCGATCATTTTCTTAAGGGTTTTCTTATCTGTCTCTAGAAAAATTATTCGCGTAATAAGCTGATTTCGTCTATATTACTTGTATACATTATCTGAACAGATAATTTTATCTCGTTATTAGTTCTATAAATCCTGTTTTACTGATTTTAATAGCAGATCGATTTAACGATAGTACTTTTACCTGACATATTCAGTCCACCAATGCCGTAACCTGACTTAAATTTTGATAAGTAACGATGCTTTAAAGCTGTAATCTTCTCTTAGTGTCTCGTTCAATTGCAATGCTTTTCCATATAAGCCTTGATATAGACCTCGATATAGCGCCCTTTTTTTCACATAATCATGTCAACATTCTATTAGCAGAGTTTCCCTGCAATTGTATGAATTTTTTATATTGCGTATATGTCGGAAACCTTTTCCTCCTCGATACGGCTCTTTCGAGATCATCTTCATTGAAAGAAAATAATTTTATGCAAAAGAGTGCACGAAGTTTAAAATTATGCGATCTTTAACTACATAATTTTCATAAAAGAAATCCAAAAATTTTGCACATAAACATTTGCTTTATTAAGAAATTTAACGATCAACTGTGATACAATGTACGCGTTCTAAACGTATACATTATGAATCTTAAGAATATTTATTCTATAAATAAATAATAATTAAGTCATAATAAACGACATTAAGTAAAGTCACAGTTTCGTACGATTCTTTTTCTTTTCGTTTTTGTAATTTTAGTGTGATCAAATCCTTTTTTTATTTATTGTTTAGCGTCACATCTCCTGTTAATATATTAGTAACTACATTCACATGTACCTCGCAAATAATTAAGCGACAATAATATTATTTATATGGAGATACACTTATGTTTGTAATACTGTTTATATGTACTAAAATGAGTAGATCAGTACGGTTTTGTATAACTTTATAGTTGACGCAAGAGAGGAATTTTTGTTAAGAAACTTGGAATCCTTTACATTGTGCTTTACTACTTATGTTTATGCGCATATGTTGCATATCATTGGGTATCTTTAAGTTATATATCGTGCTTTCAAATTTGAGACAATAACAAATTAGATATTCGAGGGTGATGTTAGCGTTAGAGTAATAACAAAATTCGGGGTTTCGTTTTTTCGATAAAGTGTAAATATGTTATACATAGAGGTCATTTGTACTTGTTTTGTTTCTTGTGATAGTTACAATCGAACTTACTTCGTGTATATCTCTTCCGATTTTATGTAAAAACGTGTGTTAATTTAGGCATAAGTTGTTTCACTCGTATTTTAATTTTTTTCGCTACAAATCGTTTCTCTTTTATGTCTTTATTGTATGCATTGGATTGGTCATTTCCATGGTAGTGTAATATTACTTTCGTTTAGTTATTCTTGAACTCGTATGAGAAATGCTTTGGTTGCTCGAGAGTTTTCTGATGTAATTGGCGATTCTCTATAATATTTTGTACACCTTGTTGTGTACATTGTGATCGCGTAAGAGAGGGTGATTAGTTTTCTTCGGGATTGACTTCGAGTAGACTGTGCTAGTTCGATATGCCCCTGTTGCTATTCTGGCTCCTACGTTATGAACACGGTTTAAAATATGAAGTTGATGATGCCGAATTATATACGATGCAGCTTACCGCATATGGTGCAGTAACCTATTTTCGGACGTATTAAGGCTTTGTTAGTAAGACTTGGAATCTTTTGATCGGCTGATCAATTCTTCGAAGCCATAGTCTTTATGACGTTTAGTCTGTACGTACACAGTGTCAAAAATTATTTGTCATGTTTCGGTGAAAGGTGTTTACTTTTTGGATCGGTGGAAATCAATTAAAAAAGTGGATCGTAATTTTGACCTTGAGTATGATTTGTAAGATCAATCTTTTTTATTGCATCATATACTACTCGTCACAAGGAACAAAAGTCTTACAAGATACATGGATCGCGAGTCAACCGTTCTCCTGGAAAAAGATATTAAAGTTCCATTAGTTTTCCAACTCACTCTATTTGTAATGTGCTTATATTCCGCAGTCAGATGCAGGGAAAATAGCATCTAGTATCGTAAAAATTTCACATCCATCATTAGATATCCTATATCCTTTTCTCTTTCTTTCCTTCTTTCTTTCTTTCTTTCTTCCTTCCTACCTATTTATTGTAAACAGACCAGTGCTCGCATTCTACATTACGGCCAAGTTTCTTCTCAAGATCACGTATTGACTTCAATCGATGAAAACCATATTCAACCCGATGTCTTAATCGTTCAAAGATATCCAACGGTTCAAATGTAATCCATTCACCCCAACTATAAACAATTTCTTTTTTCTTGTGAAGTAATTGCCTATTCCTTTTAAAACCTGCGCATTCCGATTCTAAGCAACAATTGGAAAATTCGTTCGTTCTAATGAACGATTATAACGCACGACCTTCAATATAGATAATTTTTATCAACAAATAATTTCTAATCAATCGTAATTTACTTCTAATTAGTCTGTATACGTTTGCTTCTCGCTTCTCGCATCGTAAAATCGATGTGTTCAACTCAACGCTTACAAGTAATTATGTTGTGAATTATAAAGGTTTGAGCGAAAATTGTACCAAAGCTACCCCCTTTCCAATTTCGATGAATTTGAAATATGTTGTCTAGTTCAATGTTTTGTACAACGTTTTTCTACAGATAGAATGACGGTCGACTATAGTTTCCGAGATATTTGCAAAAAGCTATCGGTCCCAGTGGATTCTGCCTATAATTGTGCGTCCGTAGCGGCATATAATCAGCCTTACGGCGCTGCGACCAAATAATGGTCTAACCCAAATCTAACTCCTATCTTTTTTATATGGTATATAAAAAACGAGGGTTTGGCGCATTTAGGTATTTCGCCGATCCTTTGGGTAAAAGCCTCGTGCTGTATCTAAGTTGTGCTTCTCAAATTATCAAACATTGCAACCGTCTTCTGAATTGGAGTAGTAAGGACGTGTGTGACAGTTTTATGTAGTTTTGTTTGGTTTTAATTTGTTTAACTGTTTTTTTATTGTGTTGTATGTTGTGTTCTTTAGACATGAGAATCTTTTTTTTTATACCTGGGGAAATCCTCATGGATACTCCATCGCTCTTCTGGGAAGCAGAACTTACCGACTAAAACCACGCGGTGGCCTACCTAACGCTTAATACGTTGACTGCCACGCGTGTTTTCAAAGAAATCTCCGTCAGTAATCTCCAATCTCCACGCGTACAGTAGTATCAAGCGTTCTCTGCTAGGTGCTCCCATCGATATTTTAGTAATGCGAGTCGCTCAAGCGGTGGTCTCAAGAAAGATCTTTCGTTTCATTTGTTCGCAACATTAAAATCACTAGCTGTTGTTGAATATAACGAAGGAAAGTGTGGTATAGATTATTCCGACCAAATGGTTTCTTATGCCACCACAATTAGGAAAGGAATCAAATGGTACAGAAAACTTGGCATTCAATTCCTTCTGGGAATTTCTGTTGTAAACGCTTTGACGGTTTACAACAATTGCAACAAGGAAAAACATAAATATTAGAATATTTAGACAATTATTCGTTGCAAAATTATGAAGGTTGTCTGAAAATACAAAAAATCCTTGTCTTCGACGGAGTCAGTATAATATCGCCGTTCGGAAAAATGATTCCGGAAGAAGCATTGGACGCGCGTGCAAACTATGTTATGCAAATAAAAGACGTCGAATGGACCGAACAAAAGCACAAAAGAATTTGAAGAAAACAACAACTTATTGTCCAAATTGTCCCGACCAACCTCAGTTATGTATAGAATGCTTTAAAGTTTTACATTCTAAATAACTTTTTTAATAAACCATTTTCGTATTTTTATTTTATAACAATTCAACAGTTTTATTATTATGGAATATCTTTTCAAATACCTATGACGATCCTTCGCAAGTAGTCGAATAAGCGACACCCGAATATGGGTTACGCGGCCTGACCAGAAACTTTGCTGACATCCGAATACGGGTGTCGTGGCAGTCAACGTGTTAATAGGAGTGCTCCGGGACCTCAATATAATAGAATCCCAATTGTTACCTATTTTTTGCTTTTTTGCAATAGAATGCATCCAATTCTTTTGTTGATCTTTATAACGGGGGCAATACTAGAACTTCATGTTTATTTTTGCAAATTATAAGTAACAAAATAGACAAACAGATAAAGGAAATCAAGTTTAATGTCGTATTACTAACAACAGCTCATAGATAACGAGCGACATTTGATTGTAGCTAGTTTTTCTTGAAATTTTCCTTGAGATTGTGGCTGACTTTCACCTTTAAGATAGATGTCCGTTTGAAGGCTTTGTAAGATACGACATTTGATCTCTCAAAAATATTCTCAAATTGCGTATTTGAGAATAGTTTTCAGAGCTTTACTTTTAGATAGACGGAAAACGTTTACCAAGAGTTTGTTATCCTCCCGAATTCTCAGAACTGTATCAATTTGAGATTCGTGTATGCCCAATTTCTGTGCTTTACGTTTGAAACTGTCGCTTCTAGTCATGTGTTATATAACATGTCGTTGCTGGATTCGCAAAGTCGCAAGGGCCAAAACCTTCAATTTCGATTCTTCGATTTTAATTAGCTAACTTAATCGTTGATCTTTCTGATCATTCAACCAAAAAATTGGTTTTGAACGTGTATTAAAAATACATATGTGCACAGATGTAGTTAAGGACTGAATTAAAGTGGCCGAAGATGTATAAGAACATGTACCGATTTTCCACAGTTTCTACAACTTTTCACAACGTGGAAATAATAGGAATGGATCTCGTTGAAATTGTTTTACTGAATGTTAATTTATTTTGGATAAAATAATACGATATCCCATCCTGAAAAATTAACCTGATCTTGAAACGCCTCCCATTACTTTTATAAATAGATCATTAAAACTATTATAATTATGTATTGATATCCGGATATTTGCCTGATGAACTTATAAGAAGATAGAGGTGTGTGTGTGTGTGTGTGTGTGTGCGTGTGCGTGTGTGCGTGCGTGTGTGCGTGCGTGTGTGCGTGCGTGCGCGCCGGGAATGTAACCGTGTCATAAAATTGCAGCATCTATTCAGCATTCTCGAATGGATGCTCCTATGAGAATACGGTCATAATATGAAACTGATTCATATTCTAGAAGCAGCTCACCGATAATAAGATTAGTTCGTATCTGCTTGGGAGGAACCTGCAACACTATCTTCGCTAGCTGCCAGTCTCTCTCGCATAGTGTCCACTTGCCAGAAAGACTTTCAAAGGCAATTTGGGTATTTCTACACGTACACATCCTGCTGTATGTAAGAACGGAACAAATGTGTTTCTAATTGCTAATTTTCATATTGCTTTTGCAGCAATACACGCTAAATTCGTTAGGCTTCTTTCTCTGTGCTTTATAATCGATTCTGTATTTCGTGAGTTTATAATTCGATATTTATAATATATATATTCAGTCAATGCATTATTACAAAAGTTAGCTTCAACATTTTTTTCATAGAATTCGAATCTCTTATATTCATTCACAAATGGTTTTCATCGTAGTTATTTATAATTTATAGACAGTGATTTGAAAATCTTGGAATATAAACAGCAATTGTCGATACTCCAAAATTGGGTCGGACTTGGAGTTGACGAAGGGTAATTAGTTTTTTAAATTGGATAAGCTTGTTGAGTTACTGTCAGCAGATACTTGCTCTGACCGACAGGTACTTGCTCAGCATCGGAGAAGTATCGCACTAAATCGTAGTTGAATTATCTACAAGAACAGATTGGATGAGATTAAATCGCTAATTGAACGTCGCACATGGACTGCAAGTTGGCGAAAGTTATTAAGATATACTGTATGTCGCGTTGAGACTGTCGATAAAAGAATAGTTGAAGAAATAGGGAAGTATGCGTCGCGCAGAATAGAGAATATATTATACATTTAATCGCACTAATTGTAAAATACCAAGAAACGTATATCATACGCCACGCTGAGACTTTTGGCATTGAAGAAAGAATTCAGAACCACGAGGTTAATTTATATGTTTTGGATAGAACTTGAAGATACCTCGTTGGTTAACGTCAACTTTTTTCATGTCAAGGCGAAGACCTCTGAGGACCTCACCGATGCCCAGCGAAACCGACAATGCAAGTGACGTTTCTAAAAGTATCATTTGCAAACCTTCAATTCGGACGAACACGGAAATAATCTTTCTTACATTTTGTTCACAAACCTGTATCAAATGAAATGAATTCGTTCTATAACCCTGTCGAAGTGCCTACATCTCGGATAAATTACTTCAATAGTTTAACCACAACAAAAAAGACAGATAGTTACAAGGATACGTAACATGTTGGACAAATCACAGTTCACACACGCATTTCCCACATTTGTTTACTTACGTATCTCTCTCTCTCTCTCTCTCTCTCTCTCCCCCTCTCTCCCTCCCTCCCTCCCTCCCTCACTCTCTCTCTCTCTCTCTCTCTCTCATAGTCATAATTTAATAGTCGCTAGCTTTCTCTCGTCCGAACATAAAATCAAGGATGTTTTAGCTGAAAAGAACATCATGTTTAAGTCATTTTGTTGGCTTTTCAAGAGTAAAAATTCTTCTTTTCCAGTATGGTATTCTATTTATATTTCTGCAAAAAGTAGGCGTATCAAGAATAATCGATGCTCTCTATAATATCTTGTTATCGATTGAAGCGATATATAATAAATGATGCGCTCAAGTAAAAGAACCAGAACATCAGTTATTTTTCTCCAAACGATTCTAAATGCAAATATTAACTAGGAAAATCATAAAATATATTTCTACAGTTCCTGCAATTGTCTTTGGTTGAACGTAAATGAATTTAAATTACTGTGACAATTACTGTGACAATTACTGTGACAATTACTGTGACAAAAACTTGTAAAAATCATACAATTTTAACGTAATGTGTATGCATTTACGTAAAAATTTGCGTTAAATCAACAAAGTTCTACACAGAATATCATTAATCAATAAAGAATAGAAATCAACGTTACACGTAAATTTAGATGATTCATTATGAATTCAAACCTTTTAGAATCTTAAATACCTGTATGTGTATATCGTATTATTAAAATTATGTAATTGCATTTGTTTAAAACATTTTATTTACATGTTAGTGATAGAGAACATCCAGCTTGTCCCGCACTTTTTCAGTTCTTTGAAATAGAAACATCTTTATTTTAAAACATTTATCTAAACAATGAGGCACGTGGTTGTGCTGGAATATGAGTTGCGATAACATCCAGAGTGCACTATCCTCGGAAATCTTGAAGGATTACATCTTCTATATGCGTACGATAAACGCCTGACCTATCCCAATCATAGAATTTCGAAATTATTCATAATACACGTACAAGGAGTTGAAAAATTACGCTCCTTGGACAAAACAGATTGTATAACTTCGGGTCGCGTTCGTTCGGAAGTAGTATAGTAAAATTGTGCTAATGTATCCTTCCGATCAGTGGTCAATCCTTTGGAATCTGTAAGGCGATTGAAATTTTGTTTGGCAATATTTTGAAGCTACTCTTAGTTTTTGCACTGACAGTGCGTCATAAGCACCCACCAAAAACACTACAGTAACATAACTACTCTTACTTATACGCAACACACACGTTGCGAACGTAGCCGCGGTCACGGGATGAACGTTTTGCCTAA
Organism: Bombus bifarius; assembly: GCF_011952205.1. Taxonomy (NCBI): domain Eukaryota; kingdom Metazoa; phylum Arthropoda; class Insecta; order Hymenoptera; family Apidae; genus Bombus; species Bombus bifarius. The sequence continues at coordinate 70,897 of NW_022885435.1, forward strand.
CAAGGTATGGAGTAATTCTATAGCTCTCCTTAAAAGAAATATTCGGGGCGACACGCGACAGTAAACATTCCAACGGTTTCTGTCCCGTGGCTCGCCACGTGCAGACCCTATTCTTCGAGTAAGATGATTGCCAGATGTCGATGCGTCTCCGCAGTACATGTTCGGCTAGCCCGAGAGCCCGTTATAAATCTTAAGGTTTAGTTAACTAAAGTCCTTCAAACAGACAAACAGTCTTTGTCCCAACTACGGGAAGATAGGGGAGACATATTTTTCAACGAGTGGCGTCTCCCACTAGCAACTTTCCCTCGAGGGCGGCTAACATCCTTTTCTAACCACCGATATGGAGATTGACCAATTAGCAGCAACGTCAATTTCCCTTACTTTCTGAACGAAGGCTTTTCTCGACGAATCCGATGATCTCGTGTCCTTAGACACACCCCATTATAGTTTTCCTCTGTGGCATCATCGGGACAGGAAAGGTATTCTCGCTCGCGATCTCATCGATCAAGGAGTAACGCCTTCGCGATCAGTGATTATTTTCAGACTTAGACTTTGTGTGAACGTTCTGTTGTCATCCCGTTGGTCGCGGATTCGTTATTGAGCCCGAGAACATCGTCACTAGCGTCGCGAGTGCCGAACCGCCGTGATCAACTGTTAAGACTGTAATAATTCTATCATTGCAATAAACTACGCCTGTGTGTACTGTATCAATGGCTAATCCTCGAGAAGATTCATTTGACGCCCACAACCCCATTCCCAGTGACGATCCGACATATATGTAGCGGCACAAGAGTTAGAATTCGATTCAAATCATGTTGTTGTTTTGCTTCGGAGTATCAAGACCGTTAGGTCACAGGTATTGTAAGGAGTAATGAACTCCGAGCAAAACAATGCCGCCGTTACATGTAACCGTAAAACAAGACAAATTTGAATCTTCTGACTTTCGCCTGACTATTATAAATAAACGGACGCGATCGCAAACGATTCATTATAAACTGTGACCAAACGACTTTATACACACCGTTTCGCGACTAGGACTTTTTTAAATACATTAACAATTACACCTACTTGTAGTCTCATTATTCGATCTCCTACATATATGTCGGGTTAGCGTTAGGTTTCGGGGCGTGTAATGAATCTTCATTCGGACTAGCCATCGTTGTTGTGCAATGGAGATTGCATTTACTGGTATAAATATTGATTTTTATAAAGTTTGACAAATGCCATGGTGATTAGACACTCGAGATATTAAAGACAATGTTCTTAGGTTCAATAACGAATCCACGGTCAACGGGGTAACTCTTTGTTAAACGTAGAATATATTTTGAAGCACAAAGTAACGTTTGCTGCGACGCTCGGTATAATACTGCACGTAAAGACGATGTGAAAACTCTCCAAGAATAAAACTCGCAAGAATAAAAGATGGAAATTTTCCTCTCCTTACGATCGCGTTTGTTCGTTGCATATTGGCCGGGGCCAACAAAATCCTAGCCGCCGTTGCTAGACAGACCCACGTAGAGCTGACATTGCTCCTGCCCGGGGTTTGATTGTTAATACAACGTGTGTCCCACAATATTGGCACTCCTCTGTTAGGTGAAAACGTTCATCCCGTGACCGTGGCTACGTTCGGCGACTGACTGTCGCCTCGAGCCCAAGCTCATTATCACAACTCTCGAACAATTACAATCGGATTGAATAACTACAATTGTTCAATTACAGCTATAGTAGACTCTAGGTTACAATGTTGCGGGATTATCCAAAATTCCAAAGGCTCCGGTGTTCTTTCATCTCCGACATATATATTATATGTATATACACAGTATAGTATATTCTGTACAATATAAATAGTTGAAGTTATCGATATGATACGACTTTTATTAACAATTAATAAGACGTGTTGACTTTTATTAATCAAGTTACGGGGCTTCTACTAACATTTTCTGTATATTTTGTTGCCTTCCCCGCTTTTATATCAGGTTCGTTGGCACGTCTCGATCCAAAGAATATCTTTTCAATCCAGTGGCTCTCTGATTTTGAGTTAATCTGCGCTGTTTTTTCCAACGACTCCCAAACTTCGCATGTTATTCGTCCACGCAGTTTCCTTAACTTTGCACCAAATTCGTCCACAAGTGACTTTCGCGCTAGCCGAAACACCGCATCGGTTAGTAATGATGCGTCTCCAATAACGAACAGTCATCGAATTGTTCGCGAATATGTCACAGCCCCCGGTTGATCTTTTCAAACATGCAATGTAACAAGTTGACGCACAATTCTCAAGCACCAAGAAATACAGTGGTGTCCCTCCGGATCTCTCTAAACAGATTTCCGAGCGCCGTGGGTACATCAAATGGGTTTCCAAATTAGAGTTCATAGCTTTTAGTTAAAATTACGTATACTCTAGCTTGTACAAGCAAACTATGTTTGCGTTTGCTATCTGAAATATAAAAAATAGGCAAACATTGTGCGAAGATTATATACTAGAATTTTATATGTTTTCAGCATCCGAACACATAGAGAATAATGATAAAAATGAAATGTAATACGTACAATTTTACCGCCATTTCAAACCCCGCATTAAATTTTCCATTTACTCAACTACCATTTTTTCTAAAATCTGTCTAAACTCTGTAGATAGAAGATTAGATTAGAAAATGATTAGTTCCAAATGTAATACGTAGCTTGTGCAATCGTTTCATTTTCGGCTTTAATTATTATAAAGAAAGAAATTTTATTCTCTTTTTTCATCATGATAATGCTCGATCAGACACAGCGCAAACGTTAAACAAAATAATTGGAATTAAGTTTTCGGTAACTACGTATTGGAGCAGTGTACAACTTTGAAAAGTATATGTATAGTATACTACATATATCAGCACACACATATATATAGCAGATTGAACGTCAGTTTGGGATCAATAGATGCAATATGTCACGAATTCTCGTACGTTAGAAATATTGCATGTTATGGCATGGTCGAAACTTCGATTGGCGAACTTTGCCTATAGTACATGATGCGCTGTTCAAGGTCAGTGAGATCCAATCTTGAGTTGCTTAAAAAAAAACGCTATTCGATTGATAACAGCATCGCTCACAATTTTTTATTTTATAAAAGTATTCTACTAAAGATAGAAAATATTTGTGAAAAGTGCTATTGATAATTGACTTAGAAGCCTGCTCTATTCTCGTAAAGAAATAGTCAGTAAGCTTCACAGAGTTTGCGACTCTACACGCTAAAATATTTTTAAATATATAAATATTTTCAAAAATAGTAATTAAAAATAGTAGATGTCCGTACCATAAACTCCAACGATTGAACTGAGATAACGTATATTAAAACTCCTCTTCGACAAAAAATATATGTTTGATTACGACGTATCGTAAATTCTTCGTTTGATAATCTCTGTTTAAATATACTTGACAAGTTTTCAGACTCCACTTTCTCGAAAACGAAACGTCATATGAAAATATGTTATGTTACATTTTCGACTTATCTTTTCATGTAGAATCACTTCCTACCCGCTTGTACCTCCCATCAGGCCTCACACATAGGCCTGCATATCTTACACAAACTTACTTCCAAATAAAATAACTTAAAATAATCAGGCAGACTTCTTACAATTAATTATTTTTCTATGGTTCTATTCTATTTGGAAAAATTATACACTTAAGTAGCATTAGGTTTGTTAGTCTCTTGATTTAGGTTGATCTTTAATTCTTCGCCACTCAAGGAGTTAGCGTCCTGATCGATTGTCCTCGAGATTTTCGATTGGTCTGCTTTCTAATCAACACGTCTAATCAGTTCTATCGATCAGCATTGATCAATATCTTTTCGAGATCTCGGGACTCTTTCTGAAGTAGCTGTTGAACCGTTAGCAATAACTACACAGTTGTAAGCTGGGTTTATGATGCGGACGTGATTTCACTATGCTTGAGTTTAAGATTTCTAAGTAGTCCAGTCCTTGTATTTTCATCTCGTATGGCAATCGTATATTTAAAAATAATAATACAGTACACTCCAGTTACAATATCTCGAATAAATATTTGCCGCGCAACAGCGGAAATGAGGTAATTTTAACAAATCATTCGAATGACTCTTCTGACCGCTGCCGAAAGTAGCTCCTACACCTTGACAATCGATTGTTGACTCTTTACCCAATTATTCTTTGGATCTCAGTGCATTGGTGTTCAACGTTCTATATGTCTAACCCCTGACATATAATATTTCTATATAGCTATTTTGGTAATAAAAAAATTTCTAAATTCAAAAACAGGCATCAGTATTGTTTTTTAATTTTCTAGGTGGCTTTAAATAAAATTATATAAATCACATTAGTGGCAAATATTATCATTACATCAATTACCATCGATACCATGTTACGCGGCATAGATTCTACGAATATTTTCAAATCGTATATTATATCTACAGCTGTCTTTGCGAAGGCAATCAGCAAATTTGGTCAACGTAATATTTTACTAATCGAATTCTACTTTTTGTGTGGATTTAAGAAAGATTACAAGTTAATTCGAACCTTTCTTCGCTGATATTCATAAAGTATACTAACCATGTTTATTTAATTGCAGCAACGAACCGATAGTATCTAATTTAATAATTTAAATCAATCGATAAGCAAATTAACATAAATTTCTATTTTATAAAATATGACAGTGTTACCAAAGCAAAAAGTATACATAAGTGGTTCATTTTTTCCGTTTTCATTCAAAATGAAATATCATTAAAATTGATATTTCGGTGTTTCTGTTACGCTATGGAAGTGCTTCCATCGTGTACTTCTATAACGGCATCGAATTCCAATCGATGGATCACCGATGGTTTTAAAATAATAAGTACTACGTCTTGTAGTTTACCTACATGACGTGATTCGATCTGATTCCACGCGATTTAATATATCTTCTATACCTTTATAATGATTCTAGCAAGCAATTGACATTATTTTGTTTTTTGTACCCAAGAATTTTTTTTTATTATTATTTAATTTGTATTTTACAATTTGTCCAGCTGGACATTTGGTAAATTTTTCTAACTTAATTGATAAATAACATATGGATGGCTACCCCCAGCGGGATACCATCTTCGAGTTTGACTATTTTATTTCTTTAGCGAGGTCAGTGGGGTGTTTTCTTTTTAGTCTTCTTTTTATGAAAGTTTCGCTTGCTTCAGCAGCCACTTGGTTTAAAAGTATTGCCGTTCTTACCCAAGATTGCGTGATGGTCATGCATATTATAGATGTCTAGTCAAGTGTACCTCTTTAGTTATTTCAGAGCTTTATACAGTACATTAATAGCAAGGATTGTCGTTAGAAGCAAGGAAGTAAAGATTGATGCTGGAACTTACATGAGATCGGGCTTGCTGAATGTTTGAATGTTTCAAAAGCGATAATCTACCAAAGTCCAATAGGGCATACCAATTTTTTTAAATTGGAATGGTTACATGGTATAACGTTATAACGTATTACGCTATATGGTATAACGTTATAACGTATTACGTTATATAACATAACGTTATATCGTATAAGTGAAATTACTCGAATCAAAAGTATTATAACTTCTTCTCCAACAGCACAAGCTATCAAAACAGCTGTCTCTACTATACACTAATGCAAATTGTGCACAATCTTGGAGCATTTAGATTACGAAATAAAATTATTTTTATCTTTAACTTTAAAGAGTGATATTATAACTCCGAAGGATTTAATGAATCAAGCAACCCTATAGGGCTGCTCGTGAATGAGAAATAAGTTTGAGAAGGAGTATTGACTTTATCTAAAATGAAATTGTTAATACTGTTTACCGATTTATTTGTTGGAGCCAGCATATGGCGGTGTTATTGAAAAGAGTAACGTCAGAATAAATGTAATGAACTGATTAATTGGTGACCTTGTTCATATCACGGACAAGTTATCAAGTGAAACATTTCCATGTGTTCGTAAAGTCTCCGTTACCCAGCTTCAGTAATAACTCGGAGAACACGTTTACATTACTGTCCTCATGAAGTTCTTATATGAAGTTATTACGAAGATCCCCGAAACTTCTAGTTAGGGTTTAAAACATTGCATGTTCTACCACAATACAACACCGTTGCACCTATCCCAGAAAAGACAACTGCAAGTGCAATTGAAGATTCGGAGCGTAGTTTTTTTGGTTCCACTGAGACATCCAGTCTGGGTATTGCATCATATACAATTGTTTGATCGTTATTTAGGTTTAATTCATTTCCCATAGTATTATCATGTAATTTTTGTCTGTTGCAAGAGATCGTACGATACGATCAATTTTATTAAGGACAGAAAATCACATCATTAAATTCCAAGTCTAGCATGACTGCTGAGTCTGGATGCGGTGTAAGATATCCTGATATATAATACTATCTCTATATTTCATCCACAAAGATAGCGTGTCAGATATTTGACAAGCCGCTAACATCACAGAGAATAAAGATCCAATGTTTGAGGCAGAACTTGTGAGAGCTATCTCTATGGATAATACCTAATACTTAGGTCTGTTACTACTACTATACTCTATATATATGTTGGAGATGAAAGGACACCGGGGCCTTCCCTTTGGAGTTCTTCGGAAAACCTCCAATATTTTAGTCTCTATAATTTAACTCGATTATAATTGTCCGAGATTTGTAATAGTGAGCTTGGGCTCGAGGCGACAACATGTCGCTGAACGTAGCCGCGGTCACGGGTTGAACGATTTTACCTAACATAGGGATGGAGTAATTCTATTGCTCTCCTTAAAAGAAATAGTTATAGCGGCACGCGACAGTAAACATTCCAACGGTTTCGGTCCCGTGGCTCGCCACACACATGTTCAGCTAGCCTGAGGAGCCGCTATAAATCTTAGGATTTAGTTAACTAAAGTCCTTCAAACGGACAAACAGTCTTTATCCTAACAGTCCCTAAATCTACCACCTACTACTGGAAGATACGAGAAATCTGCTTTTCTCACAAACGACGCTTCCCGCTAGCAACTTTCTCTCAAGGGCGGTTAACATCCTTCTTCAACCACCAACATAGAAATTAACCAATTAACAGGAACGTTCATTTCCCTCACTTTCCGAACGAAGGCTATCCTCGACGAATCCGATGATCTCGTATCCTTAGACACACCCCATCATAGTTTTCCTCTGCAGCATCATCGCGACGGAAAGTCATTCATTCTTGCGATCTCAGCGACGAAAAGAGTAACGCCTTACGATCAGTGAATATTACGCGTTTTATTAACAAGGAGTCCGACTTAGATTTTGTGAGCACGTACATCTATCATCCCGTTAACCGCAGATTCGTTATTGAACCTAGGATCATTGTCATTAGTTTCTCGAGTATCTAATTACCATGGTTACTTGTCCAATTCTATAATAATCGTATTTGCACTAGTCAATGTCTTCTCTATTGCATAACGACAATGTGTAATCTAAATGAAGATTCGTTTCACGCCCTTAACCCTAATTGTAATGTAAATCCGACATATATGTACTCTATATACTGAATATCTATATATATGTACTCTATATATTGAAAAAACGACTATTTCATACAGAAGGGGATTTTACATAGATTTAACATGAGCAATGGGCGCTGCTAATATTCCTCGGCGTACTTTAGAAAACAATTTCTCTATCCAAATCTATAGGGCAGAATATTCCAAAATAATCGACGCTACGGAAGAATTAATTAGACAATTACTATAATGCAGGTATTCAATATATGAGGGAAGATGTAGCAAATCACTAGTAGAGCTAACGGTTTTACTATAATATGTTATATTTAACAGATGTGCATAAACTTTTATGACATTTTGTGACATTTGAAACATTTTTCCATCGAACAATTACAGCACAAATTCTTCTTTTTAGACATATGTAGTGTAAATGCGCGATCAAAATGAAAATGAATTTCCGTCTATTACTTCCATTCAGTTCGTTGGAAATTGAGACGAGAAACAAGAAGTGGGTGTGAAATAGGATAAAAATCTACTAGGCTTACTGTGTGCGGAAATCAGAATGAGAAATATCAAGTCCGAACGAGAAAAAAATATTCGCCAATTGTAGCGCAGTATCACTGCCGTATTCAGCTAATTTCTAGATATCAGTGTATAGAAATAACGACTGTAGTGCACCGATTCATTTACTGTTTTAAACGATCATCTTACAGTGCTGTACATTGTAGAACTCCTGCGGCATGTATGATCTAAGCTTTTGTTAAATAAAAGGTTGAATATGAATATTACTTTGTAAAACAGAAAGTCTCTTCTACAATGATTCATGTTTTTTATATATTGCGTTTGTTACGCCATGCGGCTTACCATAGGTCATATTCTTAACTGTCGATCGCGGCACTATAATGTCACAGACGGATCGTCGCGTCAGCCCGGCAACAAACATTGTAGTGGCAAGCGCATGGTTTATTAAGCAGGGCGACTTCCAGAAACGTCGACTCGTGGCCGTTACTTTACCTCGCGTAAAAGAATGTGGCATGATCCGAACGTAGTGGGGGTCACCTTCTAGAAAAACGAAAAAAATCGAAAGGCGTTCAGAACTTTTCGAGAAGTCGAACCGTCAACACATCTCATATGTCGCGCATTACTTATCAACCAAAGTTACATTTTTGTTCCATTTATATCTTCCTAGTTAATAAGTTGTTGAAATAAACATTAATTTATTTGTGTTAATTCTGTGGAATTTCATTGAACTACCCTTATTATCATAATCGAAATAAGGGGATCGATCAGTTCGTGGCGTCGACTATTTAATCGTAACGGGAACTTACAACTGTCGTTGACGTGCTACCTCGCGATCGCGTCTCTCCGCGAACGGTCGAAACAGCGTTACATTTACATTTATATATGTCGGAGATGAAAGGAAAACCGGAGCCTCCCTTTGCAATTTTGAGGAAGCCTTCTAATGCTTTAGCCTAGATTTTATCATAACTGTAATTAAGCAATTGTCATTTGTAATTGTTTGATATTTGTGAAAGCGAAAGTGGGTTCGAGGTGACAACTGGTCGCCGAACGTAGCCACGGTCACGGGATAAACGTTTTGCCTGACGAAGGTGTGGATCGGTTGTATTGTTCTCCCTAGAAATCACATAGAATTGTACTTTAGAGATGTCGATATAATGGGACACACGTTGTATTAGGAATCAATCTCCAGACAGAAACTGCCTAGTAACGGCGTTTGGATCTTTCTCGATGTTTCCAAAGAGTATACAACAAACTTTTGACAGAAAATTGCCTAACAACGACGATTGGAACCTTCTCGATGTCTCCAGCGAGCATATAACAAACAAATGCAGTCGTATAGCGAAAAAGATTTTCATCAGATATTCATTCGTGTGATCGCCTTGGAAAGTGATACATCGAGCAATTTACCGAGTGTCTCAGCAATCGTATTTTTTTTTGTGTTTAAAAAATTATTCTACGCATAGTAAAGAGTTATCCCGTTGACCGTGGATTCGTTTGAACCCCGGAAACATTGTTAATAGCGTTAATTAAATTCATTATTCGTAAAACCTATCAATCGTTAATCTCATTATTCGTTAAATTCATTATTCGTAAGACATATTATTCGTTCCTCTTATTGTTCGTTAAACTTATTATTCTTTAATCTAATTATTAATTAAACTTATCGTTTGTTAATCTTATCATTTATTAAACTCATTATTCATAATATTTTGTAAAATCTTGTTTATTCGCGTAAATATATTCTCTGTTTTGTAAAACAATGGCTAATTCAAACGAAGAATCATTACGCACCTTAAATCCTAATGATAACCCGACATATATAATGTAAAACGATACAAGTACGCCGAAAAATTTGAAAATTTTTACATTCTCCTCGCTCGGCAGAATCTATACGATGATGTAAAGCAGATTGCATTTGTATAGGAATATCTAACGAAAATTACATTAGCTAGAATTTGAAAAGTAAGCATCACAACCGATACTTTTATATATGTACTAACTGACTTTCGCATTCATTTCGTTGTTTAGAATCAACACTTCAAATGTGTCTCACATATTCATTAATACCTTGTGTCTTATCAAATTGATCTAGTTAACCATAATTGCGCAACATACCAATGACAATAATATATTGTCAATATTACCTATAAACCACTTCAAACTTCATATTTACAACTCTGAATTGCTGACCAAACGTTAGGTATAGTCTATCTTTCGAATTACGACAGTTCAATTTGGTTAAGTTTATCGCGCTATTACATTTACGCGACGTAAATTGTGTGCTGTATAAAAAGCAAACGTAAGAAAGGCTTACTAATATTTGTCTAAAATGCCAAACATAAATTATGTAATAAATTTAATTTGCACTATTTTTATGTAAAATACCCTACATTCTGCTTTTTGTATCAGTATGAAAGCGAATATCTTTTCTGAATATCTTTTCTCAATAATTTGTATTTCGTTTTCATGGTTTCAGAGAAGCGTAAAAGTTGTAAGAGTGGAGGGAAGAAATCGATCTAGAGGACATGTCACAGTGTCACTGCACAAACATCAGGATGTCAATCGCAGTGGTAGGTATATTAAAAGTAGCAGTTGACCGTAAACCTCCGAACGGGACGGACCTCTCAAACTAAAAAGGGACAGCAGACTTAGGCCCTAAAAGTGTGCGCGTAAAAGTAAACAACCACCCTCTAAAGGAAAAAGAAAAAGTGGCAAAAAGTGAAAAATACTGCAGTGACATCATCGTGATATAAATTAAAAAAAAAAAATAAGACAAAATAAAAGTATATAAAAAAAAATAGAAGCTACCGAGAATGATGCAAAAAGCAAGGCAACAAAACCAACCTTAAAACTAACAAGAAAACCCACCAAAAGAAAAATAAATCCGCAAAAAGCGGCCAAGGAAATCAAAAGCTTAAGACTATCCGCGCAAAAGACGCGGAAACTCAACCCCCAACCAGACCTAGATGCCAGAACCAAAGGATTAGAAGAAATCCTAAAAAACACAAAACAAGAGTTCCCCTCCGCCCAGGACGAAAGTACCAAAGAAGACAGAAACATGAAACCCGTAAAAGCTGCCTCGCTCCCAGCGATCACAACACATAACCGATTCAGCTTGCTAGAATCAGAACCACACCTACAGTCACAGCCGGGACCAGCAAACTACCCAACGCCAAACACAACGCTAGAGCAAATTAAACAAAAAACCAAATACTACGTGGCAAAATGGGAAAACACAGTCCCACCCCAGACGGACACCCCACAAGACACGCTGCAGAGGAGCGCACGAAAGCCCCATCCACCACAAGAGAATACAAACCGCCGCCTATCAACATAACGTTACACGACCCTAAGGACATAGTAACGCTCATAGAGAAAGTAGCCAAGATCAATCAGTTTTATATCAAAAGGATACACTCAGGTAAGCATGCTCTCTACCTCCGAAATCTATCCGATTTCCACACAGCGAAAGAAACGCTTCGGGTAGCCAACACAACCTTCTACACGTATACACCCAAAGCAGAGAAACACCACACATATTTGCTAAAAGGCTTAGACAATAGCTACACTGAAATGGAAATACTCACGGACCTACAAGCCTTGCAAATAAACGACGTAAAATTCACAAAAGTCATACGATTCACGACAAAAAAATCAAGGGAGAACGATATATTGCTCCCAATTTACATAATACAAGTATCCCCCGACAACAACATAAGCAAACTACTAAGAATATCTCAACTATTTTTAGAAATTTTAACTACTACAAAATAAAATGGGAAAAAATAATTAAAAAAAAACAACGATATAACCCAATGCCACAAATGCCAGCAACTAGGACACACAGCACAAAACTGTAACCTAAACTACCGCTGTGTAAAATGCACCGAGCCCCACGGCACAGGCAAGTGCAAAATCAAAAAAGAAGAAGCAGTAACCAAGGAGAAAATATTTTGCGTTAACTGCAAAAACTACGGACACCCCGTGTCTTACAGGGGGTGTCCAAAACTCGTGGAGCTGCGCAAAAAGCTAGCTGAAAAAAAGAAAAAAGACAAGGAAACAAAGATAAAACGAATTGCCCAAATAAGCCGTAAGTACGTCCCAGAACTAAAGTTCTCTGACGTAGTGAAACAACAAACAAAACTAAACCAAATAATCGAAAACACAACACAAATAACAAACTTAAATCCGCGATCAAGCCAAAGCGCAACTACAACCGATAACACCCCCCAACAAAGCATTATAAACGTTATCGAAGACTTCAAAAAAAGCATACTACAAGCGTTAAAAGATCAACAAACGCAATTAAATGAAATAAAAAGAACACTATCGACACACGAAGAAAGGATCAACGCCATCTTCAGCACTTCTAACAGTGCAGAAGATGAATAGCCAAAATCCACTAAACCAACAATTACAGCAAAAAACATATAAATTAAATTTGAAACACCTGAAAATAATAGCAATAAATGCCAACCCTCTAATTTCAAACCAAAAAACATACAGTATGCTAATCCTAATAAATAAAGAAACCCCCGACATCGTGCTCGTCTCAGAAACAAAACTAGATAAAAAACACAAAGTACACTTCAAAAACTACTCCATGATAAGACACGACAGACCGAACGCCAGCCAAGGAGGAGGAACAGCAATCCTCATAAAAAAAACCCTATACAACACAAAACAATTCTAAATGACAAAATAACAAGTTTCAAAATCCTAGAAACAACGATCATAAAAATAAAAATAAGCAATAAGGAAAACTTGTTTATCACTGCAGTCTACGCAACCCTCGGAAACCAGAAAGAATTTAGCGACGAATTCAATAAACTTTTCGAACTCTTACAGCTCAATAAAACGGAAAACTACTATATAATAGCAGGCGAGCTGAACGCAAAACATACGAGCTGGAAAAACGAAACAAACAACACGAGAGGCAACTGCATTAGAAACTGGATAGACAATAAAAACACTCACTACAAAACAACCTTATGCAGCTCCGAGCTACCCTCTTACCCAAAAGGACGCTCATGCCTGGACATATGCCTAGCAAATACACGACTAAAATTTCAAAACCTACGTCCAAATAACACCCTCAAAACCTTAGCCTATGACAGTGACCATAACGTCCTAATATTTCACGTAAGCAAGAACACATCTGACCTCCTAACACTCGAAGCACAAACCGAGATACCCAGGTACAACTACAAAAAGACAGACTGGAAAAAGTTCCAAAACATACTCGAACAAAACTGCGACCTAAAGATCTGCAACAACGTCAACCTAACAAACAGACAAATCGACGCATTCATAGACGAAATAGAAAAACATACACAAATCGCTCTCCAAAAATCTGTCGCAACATAAAACAAAAAAATTCATGCGAGCCCTATATCAACAACAAAATAAAAGAGCTACATCGAGACAAAAGCTACATAATCTCCAAGATAAACAACATAAAACTTAACTATTCTTACGACAAAAGAGAAAAATTAGAATTCCTAAAGTACCTACTATACAAAATAAAAGCGCAAATGAAACAAGAATTCGCAAACTCTATAAACCATTACTGGACAAATAAAATAAAAAACATCTCCAAAAACGACTCAGCCAACATGTTCCCACAAATAAATCAAATCTTCAGACCAAAAGGACAAAGCCCCATCCCACCTCTCAAATTACCCCCAGAAGAAACCTCCCTCATCCAAGAAGCAGGTATAACAATACTCAACACCACCAAAGACACCGAGGGTAACTTCATAATAACTAAAACAACAGAAAAACTAGACATCATTGGCACCCACTTTTCCAAAATACACACACAAAACGAACACATGGGCCGAGATTAACTAAACCGGATTATCATCGCTGAAACAAACAAACTCAAAAATGAAATGGAACAAGACAAAACGCTAAACAAAACAGTCCGCACATTCTCAAACGAAAACACCGCAGACAACCCCAAACAACCAAATCCAGAAATAAACTACTTCACAAATTACAATCAACTAAACACAATATTCTCCAAACTAAACAACAAAAAATCCTTCGGCTTCGACGGCATCCCAAATATTTTACTCAAGGGCCTACCGAACAAAATAAAATGGTACTACACAGTACTCTTCAACAATGCACTAAACAACACATATTTCCCCAGAAAATGGAAAGAAGCCAAACTGATAGCTATCACAAAGAAAGGCAAAGACGGCTCATCGCCCACAAACCTACGACCTATAAGTCTCCTCCCCAACATAAGCAAAGTATTTGAAATAATCATAAACAACCCCCTAACCTCCTTCTGCACAAAAAATGACATAATCCCAGAAAATCAATTTGGCTTCAGGCACAAATACTCTACAATCCACGCAATAAACAAACTTACGTCGGACATCTGCTGGGCCCTAAACGCAAAACAACGAGTAGCCGCCTGCTTAATAGACCTCGAAAAAGCTTTTGATCCCAGTCTGATTTGACAGTCTGGATCCCAGGTCTCATATACAAATTGATCAAGATAAACCTTCCTAAACACCTAATTAAAATAGTCTGGGACATCATGATCACAAGCAGAACATTCGTAATGATCGAAGGTGCAAACACATCAAGCAAAGAATTCTCCATAACAAACGGTCTGCAACAAGGTACAGTAAATTCCCCGCCACTTTTCAGTATTTACAACAGTGACTTACTGAACTTCTTTAATCTCAATACATCCACCCACAAACGCTCCATAGCCTTCGCAGATGACCTACGTAACAGGCCGCAACACTAAGACAATAAAAACTGAACTGCAAGAACTTTTCGAAAAAATAAACGACTATTACCACGCATGGAAACTAAAAATCAACACAAGCAAATGCGAAACCATGTTGAGACCCAAGTTAAGTGAAATCGACCCAACAGAAAGAGAACGCTGCAGAAAATGCCAAGTAAGAGAAAAAGCAAACAAAGGGGCACTCATACCACACAAAAACTGCGTAAAATACCTAGGAATAAACATAGACGACAAATTAAACTACAAGCAGCGCACCGAAATCCAACTTGCTAAGGCCAATAAAGCATTCTGGAGAATAAAAAGACTATTCTACTCCAAACATCTCGACAGCAAAGTAAAAATACTATGCTACCAAGCACTAATTAGACCAATCATTACCTACGGCTGTCCAATCTGGTACAATATATCAGCCTCCCAGATGGAAAAAATCCGCATATTCGAAAGAAACTGCATCAGGGCTTGCCTGAGCACATACAGATCCGAACACAGCGGATTCAAAAAATATGTAAAAAACAAAACAATATACGACCTAGCCAACATTCACCGCATCGACTGTCACATCCTAAAGCTAATAAGAAACCACTTCGCGCAAGCGGCAAAAATAAAAGAAAACAGCTTAATTTTCAGATGCCTATTTCCTAACAACGCATATTACAAAAGCACTCTGACAACAGGCCACATCCCCCCAGAAGCTTTCCTATACCTAGACGAAAAAAACTACCTCCAGGACCAAAACAACATCCCAATAATATATCACATAAAAAGAAAAACAGGGATCAAAACCATACTTTACGAAGAAAACATAAATGGACAGACCGCAGACTCCAGATGGAGATACAACATGGCCCTCCCCCGGAAAGACACCAAAGACACAGAAAAAACACAAAAAAATACTGGTGGGTACAGAACCCATAGCAAAATAAGAGAAAACATTAAACTAACAGAACACAATTCTGACACCCCATAACACAGGTGTAAAATGTAAATATTGTAAATATTTGTAAATATTGTAAACACTTGTAAATAATCCTATTGGACATCCCCCCTCGCCCCATCCCTCTCATCCCAAACCTCCCCAAAGTTACACAGCACCCAAAAAGCAAGCTACCGAAGCGTCCTGTTTTGCGACCAAGTTTCAGGACAGAAAAAACAAACAAAAACAAAATCACATAGAAGCTCCGCTCCCCCAGCGGCTTAAACCTAAAAATTATATTAAACACGAAAAATGTAAAGCGCCGATACATATTATAGCATGGCTACGTCGTACCGTTGCGTATCGGTACTTTTGCCTAAAACATCACTACAAAAATTCACCGTTTATTGCGAATACCAAAATGTATTTAAAATTGTATCTTGGGTTTAATAAACATCTTTAAATAAATATATTAAAAGTAGCTAATATTGTATATATATGTCGGAGATGAAAGGAAAACCGGAGCCTTCCCTTTGCAATTTTGGGAAAGTCTTCTAATGCTTCAGCCTAGATTTTATCATAGCTGTAAGCAATTGTTGTCATTTGTAATTGTTCGATATTTGTGATAGCAAAAGTGGGTTCGAGGTGACAACTGGTGGCCGAACGTAGCCACGGTCACGGGATAAACGTTTTGCCTGACGAAGGTGTGGATCGGTTGTATTGTTCTCCCTAGAAATCACATAGAATTGTACTTTGGAGATGTCGATATAATGGGACACACGTTGTATTAGGAATCAAACTCCAGACAGAAACTGCCTAGCAACGGCGTTTGGATTTTTCTCGATGCTTCCAAAGAGTATACAACAAACTTTTGACAGAAAATTGCCTAGCAACGACGATTGGAACCTTCTCGATGTCTCCAGCGAGCATATAACAAACAAATGCAGTCGTATAGCGAAAAAAGATTTTCATCAGATATTCATTCGTGTGATTGCCTTGGAAAATCATCGAGCAGTTTACCGAGTGTCTCAGCAATCGTATTTTTTTGTGTTTAAAATTATTCTACGCATATTAAAGAGTTATCCCATTGACCGTGGATTCGTGTGACCCTAGGAACATTGTTAATAGTGTTAATTAAATTCATTATTCGTAAAACCTATTAATCGTTAATCTCATTATTCGTTAAATTTATTATTTGTAAGATATATTATTCGTTACTCTTATTATTCGTTAAACTTATTATTCTTTAATCTAATTATTAGTTAGACCTATCGTCTGTTAATCTTATCATTCATTAAACTCAATATTCATAATATTTTGTAAAATCTTGTATATTCGCGTAAATATAATCTCTGTCTCGTAAAACGATGGCTAACTCAAACGAAGAATCGTTACGCGCCTTAAATTCTAATGTTAACCTGACATATATGTAATATCGTGATGTAATATGTTTACAAAAGTGGACAATAGAGATGTTAATCGGACAGATAAGACGATTGTGGCTTAACTTGAACTATTCATACCAAACGTACAGAACACAGCGCAATCCACACTCTCTCGGCAACGCCACTCGCAACCTCCGTCTCCGCTCGACTCGCACTCGGCTTCTCGACTCGCACTCTCTGCTTTTCGACTCGCGCTCTGTTTCTCGACTAACTGTTGTCGCATTCTATTGCCCTTTTCCTAGGCCCACCGCACACGTGTTCTGCAGACGCTCGTGGCCAGGGTCACGTAGGTCTTTTCCACGAAACTATGCACTTGAAAAGACCGATGACACATTGATGGGCCCGACGGCGCCTCGGCTCTCGCGACACTGTTCATAGTTCGTCCGATATTTCCCAGGCCTTTCGTCCACGATACTACATTCGGCCATCCTGCAATAACATCTGCCCTCAGATGTTGCCTTCTATCTCGCTGTCATCAGATGCGTCACTTTCGGCATTTAGGACCCAAGGTTTCATAAAATCGAGGTGTGCACGGGTCCTTCCTCAGGTACTGCTTCGCACGCTTTCTTCTTTTCTTGTAATTTCGCAGGTTCCCTTCCAGCTTACCTATGTTTCGTTCGGTTAGGCTACAGTCAAGGCAGTTGGATACCACGTGTTCGACCCTTTCGCGTAACCCCTTGAACCAGAAGTCCTTCTTGACCATAGCTTCTGTTTTGGTAACCTCGAAATGCCCACGCTCGTGCGCTTGCCTGACTACCTGAGCCCGCATCGCCTTCGATACTACTATTAGCACATCGTCCTCACACTCCTTATACAAAATATTGTTTCTTACTACCTGCCCATCGGCCTGACTGCACGTTGCGGCGTCCAAAATCCTACGGACTTCGATGTCCTTGTTCCGTGCCCTTCTCAACCGTGCAATCAGCCCGTCTTCACTCTCCGTTACATACATAGTGCTCGGCAGGGGGTTCCTACTCGGAGCATCTACATGCTGCATACTTTTCCCCGGCCGATGACACACCTGATACTTAATCTCGCCTAGTAACAAGGCCCATCTAGCCACACGCACACACAAATCTTTCTTTCTAACTACACCTATCGGACTCGCATACTCCAAGTCTGACGATTTGATGACACCCTCGTTTGTCCACGCTTCCATCAAATCATCTTCTTCCTTTCTTTCCGACGGCGCCAGTCTTCGCGGTCTTCGCGCTACCGGCTTGTCGCTTTCCAAAACTACTTTTTCGGTTATTCCGACGTCTCGCTTCCTCTCCGGCCTATACCCTTTAATAATATCCCGAATGGCTTCGCGGTAATGAGGTTCTCGTACATGCGACAAGTCGATCTCGTCGGATTGTTCTATCGCGTTTACTCTCAGTACATCCGGCGCGTCCTCGTGACCGTCGGTCTGATCGTCGAGTCGTAAAAATGTCACCTCGCCCCGTTTGACTCGCAACTCTACCTGGTCTAAAAAATCGGTACCTAAGAGTAGACTGTGTCTTGTCATTACCTTATTCGAGACAACATGCAGGGTGACAGTAAAGTCGTACCCGTCGACCGTCATTACCCTTGTAAACTCGCCCCAGGTACTATTGCCAACAGAACCAAAACCATCGAACCTAAGTTTGCAGTTTCCCAGAGGTGGTGATCCTAACCTCGCATACTCATCCGCTCGTATGAACGTAAGGTCACTACCTGTATCCACTAACGAGACAAACCTGCAGCCATCTATCGACACGTCCTTCAAGTACTTTCCCTTTTCGGATCTTGACACTACGCAAGTCTCTTTCGGTCGTGCCGTACACCTCGCTGCAATATGTCCAAATCCGCTGCACTTGAAACACCTAACACCTTCTCCCCTCTCCGGACACTTAACACTTAGATGATCCTCACTACCGCAAATGAAGCATCTTCTTTTCTTCATTGCGTCTACAGATTGACTGGGCTTCCCGTTCTTCTGGGTTTTAGCCGGCTTCACAATCGACTTTGCTCTGCGACTCTTCTGCTCTTCGTACATCACTAACCTCTTCCTCAACTCTTTGATTGACGTAGCGCCGTACAATACAGCCTTATTGTTCTCGTCGTCTATTATTCCATCCACTATGTATTCCACCTTTGCTTCCTCCTCCATGTCCACATGGCTGGCTATCTCGAGCATGCGGTACATGTAAGCCAAACACGCTTCATCACTCTCCTTTTTTGTTTCTTCAAGTTTCTGATGAACTTGCCTACTGTTGACTTTCCTCGAAAATTCTTTCACTAGCCCCCTCTTCAACTCATGCCAAGTCCTGGCATGACACTCGAAGCTCGCAAATATTTTCGCTGATCCCTTCAGCAGCTTCCTCGCGTAGACTGCCTTCTGCCCATCCGACCACATGCACGTATCAGCGACTTCCTCGAACGACTCGAACCATCGTTCGACATTTTCACCTCTGTTGCCACTAAACGACTCTAATGCATCTTCGACGTCTCTAAAACTCAGTGTCGAACCAACACATGCCCTTCGACAACATTCGTCACGGTCCTGATGCACCCTTCGCGTATCTCTCTTGTATTCTCTTGCGTTTTTCTTGTCATCTTCATCCTCACTTTCGTCGTCGCTTTCCTCTTCCGACGATATGTCGTTACCATCCATGGCCGCTCGTAGCCGTGCGCGTAATTCTACTTTTTTTCCCGTCGTTTTTAAACCCAAACTAGCGAGGCGCTCCTTCAACTCCTTCGTATTCATTTTCTCAACATCCTCACCTTCGTTGCAATCACGCTCAGCTCTCTGTACATTTTCTAAATCTCGTTGACCGGTTAGCTCTTCACCGCCCGTCGATCCCTTACGATACGATTGTCCAGCCCTACACGCCCGATTCAGCCTTGCAATCAGCACTGACCTCGCACCCGATATAGGGAGGTTCATTCGCGCGAGCTTATTCCTCAGCTCCTCCAGCGTCGAACCCTCTTCACCCGACAATCGTTCGTCCTCGACGTTTGCCATTTTTCACACTGCACAAACTTAAACAGTCAACGATATCGTCTTTTACCGCACCGCGTACCGGTAAATTCACAACTAGCTCGAATAGCTCTGTTAAACCGTTTCGTTTTCTGTCTTGTCCAATCCCGGACGAGCCCCCAAAAATATGTAATATCGTGATGTAATATGTTTACAAAAGTGGACAATAGAGATGTTAATCGGACAGATAAGACGATTGTGGCTTAACTTGAACTATTCATACCAAACGTACAGAACACAGCGCAATCCACACTCTCTCGGCAACGCCACTCGCAACCTCCGTCTCTGCTCGACTCGCACTCGGCTTCTCGACTCGCACTCTCTGCTTTTCGACTCGCGCTCTGTTTCTCGACTAACTGTTGTCGCATTCTATTGCCCTTTTCCTAGGCCCACCGCACACGTGTTCTGCAGACGCTCGTGGCCAGGGTCACGTAGGTCTTTTCCACGAAACTATGCACTTGAAAAGACCGATGACACATTGATGGGCCCGACGGCGCCTCGGCTCTCGCGACACTGTTCATAGTTCGTCCGATATTTCCCAGGCCTTTCGTCCACGATACTACATATATGTAGTAACTGGTGGATTCTTAGAGTAAGGACAAGTGATTGCTGGTAGAGTTTAAAGTTGAAGGTATTTTAATGAGTGATATTCGATAACAAAAGGACAGACTACGATATCGTCGCACGCCGACTCACACTCCGTGTCCGCTCAACTCGCACTCTGCTTCTCGACTGACTCTCTGCCCGTTTTAGCACTCTATTGTCTTTTCCTGGGCCCACCGCACACGTGTTCTACAGACGCTCGTAGCCAGGGTCACGTAGGTCTTTTCGGTAAAGCTATTTACCTGAAGGACCCGGTAATGCATTGATGGAGCCGACAGCGCCTCGGCTCTCCCGACATTGTCTGTAGTTAGCTCGACGTTTCCTAGGCCCTTCTCCCCGATACTACATATATAATAATATAACATATGCTTATAATAAGAACGCTATTTTTACTCATTAATATTTTCATTAATTTCAAACCGATTATTGTTTTTGTGAATATCTTGTACAAGTTATATTCAAAGGTTTTCTATGATAATAATTACAAAATTTGGTAAGTTTGAAAAATACTTAAAGAAATTGAATAGAATTCTATAAAAATATGGTTGAATAAAAGCAGATTGTAGAATGTTCGTAGCATAAACTAATTTTTAGACATAACAAGCTTAAAAACGTTGCTATTAGCAGACCATAAGCACAGCGCTTGATTACAACGCGATACGATCCTCTGAATAAAAGAACGTTACATTTATTAAAGAACTTTTTCTTTGAAAAGAGTACGTCTAACTAACTTACAATTATTAAGTAGACTAATCTATTTTGCCTAATACATTAAAAGGCAGAAGAAAATATACTACGTGGCAATAAATTTATGTAAGCGAAAAAAATATTAATATAATATTATTTATTATTATTTCAAAGTTTCTGAGATTTACTTACACCATTTGTGATTATATGTTTTATTTTGGTTCGTCTAGGATACGTGACAAAAATTGAATTGGAATTGATGGAAGCTCCGGATGACAGGATCCTCGTTGGACCGATACCATCTCAATTGAATATCACCGGTGAAATTAATTCAACTTATCCGAATGGTGAGTTAAATATCCCACAATACTCAGGACAATAGTAGCTCTTATCGTCCGTGAATTCGAAAGTTTTATATGGACACGATTCGCTTTGCCATTTTTTAGATCATAGGATCCCAAAAGATTCGAGATACATCTAAAGATTTAAAGTTTAACACAGAGAAATCGATCCTTTTGTGCTATTACGTTTGATTAAACGGACATTTCAATTTGCCCTCCCATGAAAAATCTGGCGCAGCAATTCATAAGGATAGAAATTTAATCTTGAGAAATAGTAGCGAGAGAATGGTAGAGAAAGTGAAAAAAGCTCGTTGGAAGAACAGAAAATGACAAGGGCATGTTAGCATGGTAGCAGTGCGTAGCTGGCACGATGTATTTGTCAGAGAAGCGTCAGGAATAGAGTTGTGGGCATTTGCTAGATCTTCATTGGAACCTGCCATCGTCGTGTTATAACGAAGGTACGGTCTGTTAATACGAGTATGGATGCTACCGACTCGACAATCAACCGCGGTGGTTGGGCACTGACGATACCAGTGACGTTGGTCTTAGGTTCGATAACGAATCCACGGTCAACGGGAGGATAGATATACTTGCTCACACAATACTCACAGATCGTAAGGCGCTACTCTCTTCGTCGATGAGAAGAATGAATCTTCGTCCCGATGATGCCACCGAGGAAAACTATGATGGGGTGTGTCTACGAACACGAGATCATCGGATTCGTCGAGTATAGTCCTCGTTCCGAAAGTAAGGGAAATTGACGTCGCTGTCAATTGGTCAATTTGGGACAAAGACTGCTTGTCCGTTTGAAGAATCTTAATTACCGAAAAAACCCAGGTTTTATAGCGGGTCCTCGGGCTAACTGGACTTGTGCTGTGTACGTGTCTCAACATCAGGTATTCATTGTCCGAAGGAACCGTTGGCATGTTTTACTGTCAGGTACCTCTATGGATATTCTTTTAATGAGGGTCATACTATCGCTCCATACCTTTGTTAGATGAAGCGCCCGTCCCGTTGACCGCGGCTACGTTCGGCGGCTGATGGTCGCCTTGAGCCCAAGTTTATTATCACCAATCGCCAACAAGTACAATTGGGCAGAATGACGGCAAATTGTTTAGTTACAACTGTAAGCTTTAATTACAATCTTACGGATTTTCCCGAAGTTCCAGAGGGGAGGCTCCGGTGTCCTTTCATCTCCGACATATTTAATTGCGAAATTTACAACAACAAACGAACCTAATAATAAATATATACATTTTCATTAATTTTTAATATAATATGTGCGCATGTTAATAAAATAAAAGAGATACGGAATGTAAGTCGAATAGAGAGAAGTTCGGCAGATCATTCATTGATCGACGGCCAGATTAGTTCCATATTCCAAGTATAAAATTAAATCGTTTGTAACGTGCAAAATAAGCCTCGCATGGCATTTTCGTACAGGCTGTCCGAAAGAATGGTTCTACACCGTAAAATGAAATTCAAGATCATGCCTTTTTCTATTCCATTGTATTCCACTTCACGAGAATAAAAAGTCTGGATCGCAACTTAACCGTTCTACAATGAAACTTTAATTTATTTTTCCAAAAAGAACAGTTCAGTTGCGAACAACCAGTTCAGTTCGAACAACCTGTATGTGCACGAATCTTTTTAATTATCTTGATACCTAGAATCATAGATTATACATATATATCTGGCTCTCTTTTTTCAGCAAGCAAGAAGGATAATAGCAATTCTAATTTGTAAAAGAATAAAACACTACTCACAACTACACTACCAAACTGCCACAACAATGTTACGTTTAACAGTGTTAAGCGTAAAATTTCAAGCCACAAAAGCCTCAAAGCTCTTAAAACGTTACTCGATAAATGAAAGAAAACAAAAACTACAAAGGCCACTATAATAAGGGTATACACGTACTCATCACATCATATATAAATGACAAACAAATCAGCAAAATATTACGTAATATATGTCAGAGAAGCGTCAGTAATGGAGTTGTGGGCATTTGCTAGATCTCCATTGGAATGGCCATCGCTGTGTTATAACGACGGTACGCCCAGCTACTACGAGTATGAACGCCACCGATTCGACAATCCACAGCGGCGATTAGGCACTCGTGACACTAGTGATAATGGTCTTAGGCTCGATAACGAATCCACGGTCAACGGGAGGATAGATATACTTGCTCTAACTCAAACGTGTACTGATCGCAAGGCGCTATTCCCTTCCTCGATGAGGTCTCAATCGGGAATGCCTCTTCGTCCCAACGACGCCACCGAGATAAACTCTGGTGGGATGTCTAAGTACCCAAGATCCTCGGATCGAAGTCGCTGTCGATTGGTCAATTTGGGACACAAGCTGTGACGCATGCTGCCAGACACACGATAATTGAACCCACAGGTTCCGAGCACAACCTGTGGAATTCTTCTTAATTTCGCTTTCTTTTTGCTTTTGCCAGAATTTCGTCTGGTACGGTCGCGCCTCGAGGTAGCCGTTCTTAATTTCATTCTTCCTGTGAGATATAGATCTTCTTACGCAGAGCGGCGGGGCGATTCATAATTCGACGCGCGGAGCATCAATCATTGCTAATTTTTGAAGTCTCAAGCAATGTTCAGGCCGTTGTACGATTCGACTTCGCAACCAAATTTTTGCGTTTAGCGCTGAGTAAAAAATACACGCGATTGGATGTAACACTGTATACGAATTGTTACGCCTGCCTAGCCAACTGCCTCGCGATCCGTCGAACGTCGAATCCTGTTTCGAACAGTTGTTTTCAGCGCAAACGTTCCGCTAAACAAATCGAACGAAGAGAACAACAGCAAGAGTAAAATATGATCTGAAAAAGCGACAAAAGAATAGACGAACAAATACACAATTTTTTGAACAGGTTAAGCTACGCCTGTGACAATAAGTTCTACCAATGTTTTAAAAATTCAAAAGACGCTGCCGCCGACAGAGTAGGATATCTGTATTTTACCGTCTTAGGGACACAATGCTTCCGAGAAGATTATCCTGCTTCTTGCAAAACTCAAATCCCATAAGTGCGATTAACGTGAAAGTGATATCTAACGTGAAATTTTCTTCTAACGACGAACATGCAAGCGTTCGAGTTGAGATTATTAAAAAAATTTGTTCGTATGATTGTTGGCAGCATTGGGCATTGTTTGGAGTAGGAGTTTGATAAAACTAAAGCAAAGGAGTATCAGAGTGGTTTGACGTGCAACAGTTCTAGTAAAATTTCGGCGAACCTCGAGGATGTTTGCTATTCGATTAGTGTTGTCAAATAAATCTGCTAATAAATATTAATCAACATAATAAAGCTCGATAATGTATGATAAAGTTACAAAATATATAGCTGTATAAAGATAAATATTGCATTCTGCCAAAATTACGACATTTTGAAAACATTTTGAAGAAGAAGATAAATTATTTTTACGCGTATAACTCTCGAATGGGAGCGAGTAGCGTAAGAGATAAGCGAGCGGAGTTGAATCGGCTTTATTGTACAAAATCCACACAATTTTCTCCATTTTATGAGAGATGGTATACGGACAGCTGGCGGTTAATGAAGTATTTCCCGCCTCCTATTCATCTATATGGATTTTCGAATGCGCGTAAGTACACAGACTTTGCATCGTCCTCGGAAATTTCAATCTCGATCAAAATGGTAGAACGAATTTTTCGATTTTTAGAATGAGACCGCCACAAGCGAGAAAATAAAGCAAACAGTGATCGGTGATACACATGACAAAACCAAAAATAGGATAAAGGAGCCGCCAAAAATAGGCCACCTAAATAATTTTTTCAATTTTTCAGATACAAAGAAATGTTTGAAACAAAAGTTGCTTGGTTTTCAGGTGGACGTGTTTATGAATTTTGAATGCTACCTCCATTTTTTAAATGAAATCACACATTTTTAAATGCCTATATATTGCGCAATATACATATTTGCCTATCTTATGTTTTATCTTTTTATTTACATTTGAAAAATGAAATGTGAATGATATAAAATATGAAAATTGAAAATTAGAAGAATTTAAGAGACGAAACTATAAAGATTACTTTTGCTACGTATCTATGGATCGAACGAATAAAAGCATGCCGGCTGCCGATCCATCGTCTCTGCCGGTTATTATCTGTCAAGGGAACAAAATTTACATGAAATTAAAATTCATTTGAAATTTAATATCTTGATATTGGCTTATACGAAAGATACGAGTAACTGATGTTTTGTTTGTTATGACAAAAAAAAAATATGATTCCCATTTAGACGTATAAATCTGACTTTTGCGGTGACCTTTTCAAGTTCGTTGCAAGATATAATTAATATCGGTGTAACTTGTTCCTCTCGACACTGTACAACATTTATTTCAAATATTTTCCCGTATCGGCTAGAGTTTTCGAGATGTTTATACGTTTCCAGGTAAACGAGGCTAACGTTTAGTTTAGTTTAGTTTAGGAAATTTGGCGAATTTTTAATGATTGGAAAATGAGGTATATTTGATGAAATAAGCAATACGAGGTTGTATGTTGTAGTAAATTGCGAAGATGTGAAAAACACTGTGACTTTTATCGAAATCGTATTTTAGAATATGAGACACGAAGTCGTACACATATATCTATTCTGTTCGTAGTTAGGTCCTTGATACTCATTTTGGATGTAATTGTAAAAAATGATCGTACCCGTAAGTAAAACATCGACGGAATCCAAAAATCATGCAACGTTTTCGTGTTATTCGTCATGAATAAATATGGTTGGATGTTTTCAACTATCTGTCTGCGCTTGCTCGTGCATCTCCAGCGGTTGTTGCTTTTGACCAATGTAGGTGTAGTACATTTCTTACAAACGTTGAATGAGTTACAATTCCGACTAGCTGTTGCAAGTGACCAGTTTAAGCGCGTTCTGGATGAACTCGAACAATTCGAAATCCTGTTTCATCTTTCTAGGCAGTTCCACAAATGGGGCATCAAAATTAACGAAAATAAATCCACACATGTAACCTTCACCCTGCGAAAACAAACCTGACCTCAGGTGATCATTAATAATATTACAATTCCTAACAAGGATTGAATCAGATATCTGGGCATGACTCTGGACAGGAGAATGATACGGAAACAACACATCATAGACAAATCGAAGCAACTCAAGGCCAAACTTAAAAAATTCTACTGGCTCATTGGCAGACGTTCCGACTTAAGCACGCAGAGCAAAATTACGCTCTACAAGACTATAATAAAACCTGTCTGGACCTACGGAATCCAACTATGGGGAACAGCAAGTAATTCCAACATTGAAATACTTGAACGCTTCCAATCGAAAACTCTAAGATCCCTAATAGATGCACCCTGGTATGTTACCAACGAAACAATACATCGCGACCTCAAGATACCCACAGTCAAAGAAGGAATAACAAAATGTACTAATAGATATATCATAAGAGTTAATAACCATCGAAACCCCCTAGTTACTAAATTACTTAATACGTCGGACCAGATCCGCAGGCTAAGAAAACACTATCCTTTAGATCTAAGCACTAGATTCAACTAGACATAAATAATTAGTCATGTTATTGCGCCACGCCAGAGAAACTTACTCAAAATTCTCAATGTGACAATTGATTATAAAGTACTTGTAAATAAAAAGAAAAAAAATCTTTCTAGACAGATGTTCTACTTTCTCTTTCACTTTGGCTTTTAAGGAAATAAGGTTTGTAATATTAGTAACGGGAAGAACGCAGCAGTGAGTAAATTGTTGCTTGGAAACCTTGCAATATTATTACCGTCACATTCAGGAATCATTGAGGATACTCGAGGAATATGGTATATCGCAGATGTGTTTGCCCTAGAGCCTTTAGCGGTTAGCCAAGAAAATCATTTTGGTCATCCAGAGGACTCATTAGCCTTTGTGCGTTCAGTCGGAAACTGAACGACATATAAAATACCTACTGTTTAAATCGTAAATATTTAAGGAATTAATTACTCTACAACAGATTTGAAAGTTTCATGCCACGGATTGTCATACATAACTCTGTTGTGAACTATACTGTTTGAAGTCTCACCTATATAAAAACAAAGAGATCTTCACGATGTACATCGATTTCAGTGGATCCTTCGATACCTGAAGAAGGTAGCTGCAGTAGTAGGGAAACGTCCGGAGGAAATTCCTTTCGGACACGGCTCTTACCCAAGACCCTCAAACAGTTTTGTTCACAAGAGTGTTATATTTAGTTAGACAATAAACTTTAAATAGTAACTCGAACGATGTTGTAATAGGCAGTCCAGAACTAGGTGCAGTTATACTCAGAGCTGAAGAGGCCTTGATAGTTATTTTCGTACTCTTTCTATGGGCTGCGGCAATTGCATTATTCTTCAATCGATGGGGCAAGATAAGAATGTTGGAACCATCTCAACCGAAATTCCTGCCACAAGACGAACAAAATTGTACCACGATTGAACAAAATCAACTACAGGTAATGCATAAATATATATTTTATTTATAATTGATACTTTATGACTATACGTTAGTACTGTGTACTGTGTATTGATCTTCGTGCTGTCTAATGCTGAGTTCAGACTGGCTAAAATTGTTTGCAAGCTATTCATAGTTGTAGCGTTGTTACTCGTTTAGTGTTGGTACGCGCAGCCACTTGTTGATTTTGTTCGTCTATAAATCTCAATATATGTAAAGATTTGCTGCTCGTATTGCATGTAATTGCATGTTTCATAGTAAAAACAAATAATGTTAGAAGAAAAAATGATTTAGAGCATCGATGCTGGAAGAGAATAAATTTTGATACAAGAGACAAATAATTTATTAAAAAACGAAGATGAATTGAAAAATTCTATCGAAATGTCATATGACAAATTACTCGGACCTATGAGAAATTACTTACCATAATCCAATAAATATTAGAAACAAGTATAAATTTTCGAATATCAATTTCAGTCAAAGAAGGAATGTTGATTACGTTAAATTTTCTATCAACGAACGATTCTCACGCTGATTGTTCAGAAGGCAGTAACATCGAAGTTTACAAGCTGCTTTACATCTGCTCATAAGTTATTTGCAAATAATACGCCAGCTCTACTGCAGGCACGAATACATCTGGATGCTGCATTATAATTGGTACCTTTGATGTAACGTCTCTTGAATAAGGAGTGTTCTCTGTTCGCTACTCGTTGTTCACAAATAAGTTCACAAGTGTCCAAAGCTGTTGACGAACGTAATTTGTAAACAACAATGTGGACCTAACGTAAGATGATCGAAAGACTCCTATACAATCCTAATTAATTATATAGTAGTAAAAAATTTTTTACTTGAGACTGACTGAATTATTGATGGCATCTTCTAATTGAGACGAACTAATTGAAATTTCTTAACTCAATTAGACATTAATGGCTGCGTCCTGATTGGCGTTCCGCTCAACTAACAGAATTTAATTGCTCTAAGCTTTCTGGTTGAAACTTACTTAACGGATATTTAACGATCAAATCCAACGAGAATAACATCTATACGTTACTCTTAATCAAGGTATAACAGCTTTCTGAACGTCCGCCAGGACAAATTGCAGGAAACTTCATATAAAAACATAAAAAGAAAAATATAAAGATAAAATTCAAATCTAAAGACAAAAATGTCGAAAGATCTTAGTCAATTTTTATCAATCTTTCAAATCATCTATTATTATTTCAGAGACCCGAACGCAGCTATCTTACATCATTTTCCACCAAATCGAGGTTGTACAATGCGACTATAAAAATAACATACAATTTCTTAATACCCAACACATAATCCACTACCAACAACATTTATCCTTAAAAAAATGTGCCGCATTCTTCCCGTAATTATCCTATGCGAAATATTATACATTTATAACTTGTGTTGCAGGACCGCATATTATTTATTGCTAAAATTAGTTGCTTTCAAACTTCTAGTTCCTTATCAGAAAGAAAACAAAAAATACTTTGTTATCGGTATCACAATAAATCGCTGCATTTCTATCAACTTTTATTACTTGACATGGACTTGGACACACACAAACACGTGCGCGCGCGCAGATCACAATATGGATTGTTTTCAAACTTTGCACTTCTGGAATGCTATTTTACTTTTACCGTCCACCGATTCATTTCTGATTTCTTCGTCGTGATTCCAAATAACCACTATGTATTTATTTTGACATTTCGACTTTATCATTTGCTAGATTCAAATTTCCTACTACAATTTCCTAGACAATTTTCTATGCAATTAGAGACTTAACTTCTCGAACATGAAATGTAAAATTTAGGGAAAAATGTTTCATTGAAAAACATGGATTGAGTAAATATTTTTTACATCCACTGTCCGGCATACATACGTACATATGCATAAATTCATAACGGAAAGGAGCAACGCAACAACGTAGATATAACAAACACGAGAGAAATGTTATGCATTAATGTTTAAAATATGAATAATATATTATATACGACACACTCTTATTAATTATGTATTAAATAATTAATAATTAAGAGAAGAGAAGAAATCGAAATTTTCATCCAACTAGGGAACTGGATTTTTTATATTTCTCAATATATTGAGAAATATTCCATACTGAAAGGCTGAATCTTTTACACATTCAATTCATTTCAATGGAAGGATGTTGCAAAAATCTGAATTACCATTAAATAAATTAAAAATTAATGGACAATTTATTTTCTATAGAAATTAAACTGATTTTTGAGATATTAAAGTTTCCAAATGGAATACTGTTTTTGATAAAAGTTTGATTTATATGTAAACAAAATGATATAGACATGTATACATCATAATCTTAATTATACCTAGAATAATGATCTATTCATCTTAATTTTATATAAAACGTAGGTAATACTTTTCAAATCTGTATCATATTTTACCCTGTTCATCGCGACTTTCTCTAAACAAACCATCGTTCTCTAAACAAACCACTCCAAACACGAATGTAGATTACAAAGATTAATTGAACTGTTTACAAGTGGCGATCAAAATTAATTTACAAATCATCTGTTTGTTTGTTCACAGAACCGACGCACATTCTCGAAATGCAATATTCTTTGCGAAGAGTGTCCAATAAGGCACGACTCGAACTACGCTTTGGGACAAATGAGACCGAGGCAAAACAGTGCGTTCATTGGTTCCAGCGTGTCCTTTCTCCCAGGTGGCGGAGGTACAGCGCGTCGCACGAAAAGCGCGTTCGACCTTCAATTTTCCGTGTTTACGGAAAATAACACGCTCGACTCCTCCAGTGAACAGGATACTTTAAAGAATTTTAAGCCGGCCTGCGATTCCACGAAATTATTGCTAGACGAACGAAAGACAAGCGTCTATCAGCTGGACAAAACCGGGACAACCAAATCTTTTTGTCGAAACAGAGGAATAAGTGTTTGTCAATTCGATGCTTCGCCAAAATTATGGCAACGAGATCGTGGAATGAGCATCTGCCAGTTCGATAGGATGGAGGTTCTCGCCAGGCCATTGCAGAGAGATCGCGGTGGAAGTATCTGTCAATTCGACAGAATGGACGTATTAGCGAGATCACTGCAGAGAGATCGCATGGGTAGTGCTTACCATTTTGACAGAATGGATGTGTTGGCCAGACCTAATGTAACTCTTGATAAATTCTTGTTGAGAGAAAAACGCGTTAGTATGTGCAACCTTTTGGGAAAAAATGAGAAAACGACAGAAGGAATTCAAATGGAACGGCATTTAAGCAACGGCAACGTTGGGAAAATCGGGGAAAAAGATACATCGGGCGAGGAAGAGAGAGGCAGGATTATGGCGGAGGAACAAAAGACATTTATTAAACAAATACCCAAAGAGAAGAAAAATAGCTTTTGTCGATCGAACCAACCATCTTGCAGCCAAACTTCTGATACTGCATTTGGATATAAAGGTACTTGCGTGTAGCGTGAGAACTTGTAGAATTCGTCAAGGAAGAGCTGCAATTGTGTGACACAATTTCCAAGATAATGGTTTTGTTCGGAAACGATCTCAAGATTGACATTCTTGCGAATATATCATACATATGTATGTATATATAACGAATTAATTACTCGTTTTGAACAGAATTAACATTGTATTTAAATATTACGTATGTATATTGCTTTTGATATGAACACTTTCAGTTCGCTTATAGTGTTTCCTGTAAATGAAATGTTGGACAAATTTCTAAGAGAAACGTGAAATTAAATATGCATTGTACAGAATAACCCAGGTCAGTATTTTACCAAATTATTAAAAAACAAATATCTTACACGTATTTTTAAATTTATAAGGAGGAACGACTCGTTACTGAACGATCGTACTAAATTTATATGAAAAAATTATATAATCTGTACAGCTAACAGCTAAAAAATATTTTGTCAGGATAAAAAAATGTCATGGAAATAGATGAAAACTACAAATTACAATAAAATTCAAGGAATTAAAAAATAATGATAATAAACAACGTGATAATCTGTCTTTCAAATATAGAGGAAAGATACAAATATCTCGTATTTTATTTATTCTTTCGAATTTTTATTATGTTATTCGAATTCATTCTTATCCTATTGTATATTTATCCATTAGTGATGAATAAAATTTGATTTATCATTTTTATTCGAATTTTCAGTATCCAAATAACTTTTTTACTATATCTTATTATCCCTTACTATAATGTAATAATGTAATAATTTGAAGTGCGAGTACTAAATGATAACAGTTGCAACGTTGTAAATAAGTAGTTGACCGGATTTATAAAGAAAGATATTCTTTTAAGCATTGCAATTTATACTTCTTTTCTCAAACGAAATATATTTACTAAAATCTACTATAATTTTAGTCTTCAGCTATTAAAGTGAAAAATATTCAAAGAATATTCGATTTCAAAAACTACAGCGAGTCACGAATAAAGCGACTAATCATATTCAAAATCATATAGTAAAGGTATTGTTGAAAAGAGAAATTGAATATACTAAATATTCTGCCGTCTTCCATATAAATTTATTAGAAAAAAATTTTAATTTATTATTTAGTTACAATGCATCCGTTTATAACTGTCATCTACTGAAAGACTAGCTATTAAATGTTGTACGGGAAAGCCGTTTTATATTTCCAAGTCAACCGTGTTTTATATCTCACAAAAAGCAACATCTACATATTCGAGAGTGACAATATATTTTTAAATGCAAACTACTGTTAAGCAAGTGCTACTTGTATAATTATCGAAAAGATAAGTTATCCATTGATTTATGTTATTATTTACTTTTTTCTATGTAATTTATGTATAATTTGAGACCACTTCTGCAAAAAGAACCTTGATAACCTTATATCACTATATATAATTAGCTATTTATATAATTTATAGCATTTAATTTCCGACAGTCTAGGTGTAATAAAGTTTCATCTCTTCAATTGTAGAAAAACCTGGAACTTTAACATTCTTCGATCGTCTAAAACCTCCATTTTCCATCAAATATGTTTTTGAATTAGAAAAGTTCGTTTGCGATAGATAAATAATCTTTACCACTAATTGTATCTATATGAAATCTAAATTTGTGAGTCTTTTCAAGCGCAATAAGTATTATTAAGTTTTACTGCAAAATATTACATCGTTTACACAGAATTAATCACATTTATGCAAAATTTCAAAGTGTAATATATAATAATAAATAATAATAATATAGTGCAATTTTTCAGCGTTTCTTTATTCAAAATTAAAACTTAACAAAAATCAAATTAAAACTTAAGAAAAATATTCCTCGGGCCCAGCAAACTTCTCTACACGAACCTATGGAGCATCCTATGCACGAGAGCCACAGCGAGTCTCAAGTTCAATAATGTCCGCCAATTTGCCTCGTATCGTAATGAAGAAAGCTATAACTATATAACATCCAGTAGCACACAAGACTCTGTATATTACACATTATTTCGTTAAAAAATTAGCGTATCTTATACACGCAAATTTTCTCTGTGATTCTTTCGTTGCACTTATGTAATGTCCCCAGTTTGCCGCTTTCAATTTTTAACTAATTTCACGGAATTTCCACCGAAAGCTTTTCGCTTTTATCTCCGAGTCACGGGTGCCCGTGTCTTCCTTGATTCGTTTTGCTCGCTCGAAATTTTATCCCTGGCTTTATGCGAATTTTATGCAATATTGGATTTTGCGGAATCTTGCCACCTCCACCTCCTTTAGCATAATTTCTTCTTCGTGACCTCACCGAGCTACCCTCTTAAGGAATTTTCAGCGGTCAAACTGAAGTCTTGTTTCGTTCCTTTTGTTTCTGAACTTCGATCGCCATCCTCTCTGACACTCTCCTCTTCGTGGCTCTGCTCAGAGAGGACGAATCGTCGCAGCGTCGTGTAAGAACAATCAGCTCGCTTTTCCTGTACGCTTCTTCTTCGTTTTTCGTCTTGGAGATTGAAGCCTCGTTATGTCAGAGCTGCCGCGATTTCGGGGTAATTCCACATGCTCTCTGGCTGTGTACCTACTGTTGCTACTTCTCCTCCTCTTCCATCGCTTTTTATATCTACCAACACCAAGAAAGGTCTTGTTTTGGACAGAACAAGGTCGTTCGACTCTTACATTTTAAGCGATTCGAGATGCGAAGAAAAATGTTACAAGTTTGGATTCTATCGAGTGGAGTAAAATGAAATGAAATCATAATCTATTTCATGTAAATCTTAGAGATCAAACTAGAACGCTCCTTGAGGCTACCGCACTATATACAGCTTTGTATCTGTACAAGACTTACCAACGTAAACTATACATTATCCTATAATCCAGCGGTTGAAACATTAACAGAATTTATTACAATTGTGTATAATAGTAATGTATTTTGCACGTTACTTTATACACTGTTATTCGAGCATTAGTAAAAAGAGTGAACGAAAACTACTGTTAAAAAAATATATTCAGTCCCTGGTTACCGAATTAATTCAACCACACGCAGAAATTTCATTTTTCTACTTGTAATATGTCAGAGACGCATATTCGTATGTATATTATGTCGGATAAAGGACAAATTATCATTGGTTGTTTAAACTGTTTATAGATGATTATGCACATATATACATATAGCAACTATTTAATTTATTATCTCCTTCTTCCACGTCGCTTAATTTTAATAAAAAAATTTAAAATACTGAAAATGTTAAATTTGATTGTAGTGATTATAGTAACCAGAGTCTGTACGTGTCTTTATAAGTGACAGAAAATAAAATACACGTATAAACCTGAAAAACCATCAGCAAGTCTCTGGGAACGAGGTTAACGGCATCGACCGATAATACAGAAAACTAGAGGTCGGATGAACCGTGTCTGAAAGGAAAGAAAACTTTTTCTTTTTTTCGTCAAACATCAACCATGGGACGAGCAGTATATATCGATCGATTTCTTACTGGTCGCGCTACTAGGAATCAATCAAGCCCTCAGGTCGTCGATGCTCTTCTTAACCGACAGTCAGTCTAGAACGTTTCGTGAGAACGTAACACAGCGATTTCCACATCATCTATTGACATTTTCTCCTTCGGCTCCTCCATTCTTCCAAATAGCAAAAAAAGCTCAATGGTAGAAAAAAAAAGTTGCTGACACAGCATTCGTTTCGTGGCATTCTTTGTGAATGTCTTTCTGAGTGTCGATAATAAACTATCGAGCACACGTGCTTTCTTCTTCTTCAAACACGATGGCGTTTGCGATCGATTGCGATTTTTTGCGTCTTGTCAAATCTTCTTCGAGTTTTCCTATCGTTTTATAAACTACGCATTTCGTATCACGCAACACTTTACGTCCGACATTTTGTTCTTTATATTTTCGTACCATACATTTTTGGAATAAAATGGTGAGCTTTCGAAAAATTAGTGTTGACTATAGACTAAATACAATTCTGTTCAGTAAACCTTCTAGACCAGTCGAATTTGCCTTCAAACTACCCAAAATTGGGAAAAATGGTAAACAGTATATTTTCTACGAAATGATTTTTGTGTGATGTTGTGATTTTTAAATGATAATTTAATATAATATATATAAAATAAATGAATTTTATTACATAATTTAGCATTTCCTATCTTGCAACGAAGTTTTAATGAAATGATAATTATGGTTTTCTTTTTTTACTTGTTCTGTAGGTGAGTGTACAATATCATTAGACATATGGTTTATAGGAGATTAATCTACTCATTGGTGCATAATATATGTATTATTTATTATAAGAATTAAAGATAATATGTTCTACAGGTTGAGAATGCTCGTGTAGCAGAGCATTGATTATAGAAATAATTGTTTAATATATCCAAATATCTTTTAAATGATGCTTTAGAATTTCATCCATTCTTATTGTTTAATTCTTCTTCCGCTCTTCTTCTACCAATTTTACGTATACATATGTATAGTCTTAATATAACTATAGTAAATATAATATAACAATAACTATATTTTGTAATTCTGAATGGTTGTAAATTCTCATCAAATCAATGTTTTAAACAAATGTCGATACGCATAGTATCTGTGCATGAATTTTTCTATTTTACAAAAGGTGCATTATGCAGCACGAATTTATTCTGTACAATATTGAATTATCTTGATATTTCTGAAGAAGAAACTGTTTTAAAAAAATATGAGAACGGTGTTTCATTTGTGGTTTGCCGCCATGCCGCCATTATTCGTTTGCTTTGATTCGTCACGGCAGTAACGTATCTATAGCTATGCATAATCAACACAGGTACACAAGTGCACAAGTAACGGCATTATAACTCTACGACTTGACATTACTGTAAACTGTATATTGTATACTTTTCCTGGTAACGCTGATGCGAATTAAAAATGCCCAAAGTACGTAGAAGTAAGAAACCTCCGCCAGATGGTTGGGAATTAATTGAACCGACGCTAGAAGAATTAGAACAGAAAATGCGAGAAGGTAAGAAGAAAAAGAAAATACAGGTTATGACTAGAAGGTTATGTTGATAACGAAATGTTTCTATTTGCTATACGAAATACAATGTCGCGAATAATTATCAACTCAACCATATTTCTAGATTTTTCATAATATTAAAATAAAAATTTACAAAATCGTTTATATAATTTCATATTATAGTATAAAAGAAAACTGAAGATACAAAACAAATAATATTTTTTTCTTTCGAAGTCTGGGAAAAATATCAACTTAATGCTGATTTTGTTAAGTTTTCATTTAATGTTTAGTGCGTCATGAGGACTCGACGATAGCCATCGCAATAATTCTATTCTGAAATCTTGAAACCATTTTTTGTAACACTGATTGTATAAATAGGAGCATCATCTTATTGAAAAAATTGTCTTTTTGTCTCCTATTCTGTTTATAAAAGACAATAATTTGCCATGCAGCATCTCCTGATATCCTATAACGTTCAATTTATCCTTTACAATAACAATTTCATTTAACACATCCAGCCATGATTGATGGTTTCTTGGAAATATCGAAGAGATAATGGGAAATCTAAATGTGTTTGAGTCTAAAATTATTCTTTTAAATAATTCTAATCTATTGATGTTTGAATCATAGCTGAAACGGAACCTCACGAGGGCAAGCGAAAACAAGAATCTTTATGGCCCATATTTAAAATTCACCATCAGAAATCACGATACATATACGACTTATATTATAGACGGAAAGCGATAAGTCGCGGTAAAGTATCATTGATTATTTCATTTCCTTACTTTTCTCACTGTTATTTACTCTTTTATATGTTCTATGTTTTCAGAATTGTATGATTATTGCCTGAACGAAAATATAGCAGATAGAAATTTGATAGCCAAATGGAAGAAAGTGGGATACGAAAACTTGTGCTGTCTACGTTGTATACAACACAGGGATACTAACTTTGGTACAAATTGTATTTGTAGAGTACCTAAGGGCAAACTCGAAGAAGGCAGAATAGTGGAATGCATTCACTGTGGATGCAGAGGATGTTCTGGATAACATTTAGCAATGACTACAAGATACGTATTTATGTTTCTGTTAATGATATTGCATTGTATATTACCTAAAACTGTATTGCATAATATCGATGACCTATGAAAGTATCAAGTTATAAATTAAAAGCATATGTACCTTTATTATACCTTATAATTCTCTCTAATTGTACAATTCTCCATCTCTACTGACTAATTCCAAGTATTTTTAAATAGTCTAAAACAACATTGTTCTTTTTATGTAATTGCAGACTTCTTACATTTGAATTTATCATATAAATAATTGAAATGTATGGACGAATTAGAAACTTTTCATCTGAAGTGAAATAGAAAATAAACTTTGGTTGGTATTATTAGATCATAAGTAATTCGCATGAATGAAATGAAGTCAAACTTTGAATTTTTGGGTAATCCAATTTAATTTGTATTCTGTAAATTCATTTGTAAACTTAATATGTACACTTTATTTATCTTTTAGAATTAAATAATATAACTTCAAATATAAAGCACACTCTGAATAACATGTAGCGATGATAATAAAGATGTGTTTATGTTCTTGCTAATGGTATTGTATCGTAAAGTACCAAAAATCTAATTTAAATTGATTACTTGTGTTCTAACAATTCCAGTTAAAAGTTAACATAAGATAATCTACGTATGTATAAAGATTGAAAATTTTTTAATTATTTTCTAATAAAATAAATAAATCTCTGTTCGATTTGAAAAAGTAAAACTGAACTAGAAGCTGATGCAAGATATGTATCATATCGATAATATATAGATTTTTCGTATAATATAATTTTTACCACTGATTTCAATACTTTTAATATGAAGTGAACGATAACTTTTAATTCTGGTATTTTTTGTAAAGTTCTGTAAAAACCGTCTGACATTCTTTATGAGTAAACGTTTGTGTGTATTGGTTATTTAATATAATAAATCTTTTACCCTTTCGCCAAACTGTAGCAGTTGGTGGTGAGTCACATATCATTTCTTTAATAGGATGACAAATCGTATTTGTTCTTGCAGATAAAAATGAAATAGCCGATCGACATTCTGAAACGGTGAAATCTCTTTGAGAAGTTTGTGTAGCGATTCCAATAATTTGCCAAGAATATTTAACGCTACATTTGTAGACTGATTCGTCATCGAGAAGATTGCTTTCCTTAACTAAATTGTCTAAAAGTGTCTGTGATGTTTGTGAACTTGTACCAATGACCTGCCAAGAATATTTTATCTTGCACATATGGCCGTAGTGCGAGTTTGTACTATCCTGATATTGAGATCGATTGTTCCGAAGAAACGATAGAATCGAATGGCCAATGTTCTCTCGAGAATGATGCCGAAAATTACGCGTAGCCAACATTTTACTATGCATAGTCTCTATCGTATCGGGTCCGTTCATTTTTAAAAAATTGTCTGATGTCGAAACATCAAACATGCTACACTGAAGTTGATTAAAGGCTTCCGATTCGATATGTGTAATTGGATACTTTAATTCTTTCCCACAATCAATGATATTATTAGAAATTGTTCCTCTTATGGCTACGTCGATATTTTCTAAGACAGATTCACAATAAGGATCAAAAATACATTGTTTTTTAACGTCTTCTCTCTTCGTGGTCGCTGTTGGATTTGTTGAACTTAATGTAATTGAAACATTCGAGGTGTTCCTTGACATAATTGAATTATTGATATTGTTTTCCATCAGATGTATCTTTTCCTTAGAACTTGATGACAAATATTTAGTTCGAGTAGTATCATTCTGCGATCGACGAATAACATTTTCTGATTCGTGTAATTTCAATTTTTTATCATTACCGTTTGTTTTTGGAAGATTCGATGAGATGCGATTAATACCGCCAATTCTTGTTTTCTCATTAATTTTATCCATTTTCTTCCGTTTACTTGTTTTAATTGCGTTTTCATCCATTGCAGAAGAGTAACTTTTGAACGAAGTCAAAGGCAGATTAGAAATCGATGAAGGAAATATCAATATTTGTTGCTTTTTAATTTCTGGTTGCTGAGAGAAATTTACTTTCTTAATGTTTACAAAACTGTAACTTCTATTAATCGAACGTAACCGTTTTCCTGATGTTTCTACTTCTTTGTGTTTACTTACTATATTAGTCTGAAAACACATTAACGTTGCATATTAGGCTATGAAATTTCACTCTATGCGAACTTTGTTTTAATATTATCGTCTGGAATAGTAATATAGAGAATGGAGTTCTTGCAACCGTTAGAAACAATAACTATTTTACCTTTTATTTAATATTGGATAATAGTAAAACATTTAATTGCGTTTATTTGATTTTATTGATATATATATAAGAAAAAAAAATATATATATATATATATAAATTTCACTTATGATAGCGTAAATATAATTTTCTTTGATGATAGAGGTTTGCTTTAAAAAATGTTCTCTTTAATTTTAGAAATCTTGTATCTATGCGCGCGTAGGAGAAATCAAAAATGGAAAGACGAGAAAAACAATAACTCAGCTTAGATGAATAACCTGGTTCGGATAGGGTATTGGATCTGTACAGCTTTTTACTAGAAGGCTATATGGTTTCTTTAATAATGGCATCGTTGCGCCGTTATTACATTGGTATAACTTAACGAAGTCCACTTTTGGTACGGAAAAATTGCACTGCATTGCATCACCACGTTTCTTCGTAAATATGGTCCTTGTTATCGGTACAAAAACATTTTCCGTAATCACTTCCACTTTTGGTGCAATCAATTTTTTCGATTTTAACGAACTCCGTATACGGTTGCTTTTTGCGCTACCTTTTAACTCCATTGCCTTTCCTAATCGAATGTTACATACTAACCTTTCCAGAACTAAATAATTTTTTAGCCTGTAATATATATTAGGATGTAATAATAAAAATTACTTTTTATAAATTATTAATTGTAGAAACGGGATTTGTCGCATAGTATTGTAGAGAAGACTATAATCCACTAAAATTTACTGAAGATGAATACATTTATTGTCGATAACTTACTTTAATTGTTAATTGATATTTTACTAAAACACAATGTTGCGTATACATAACATCAAATGTGAAAAAAGGATATATGATTTCCGTGTGTTTATTTCACTTATGCAATTTACTTTTCAATTTGTCACATCTCCAAGATAGGTGAAATTAAAGACCAGTTTTAAGTAAGTGGGAACGAAGGTTAAAGTTAAAAAAAAAAGAGAGAGAAATAGGAAAGAAAAGAAAAAAGCCGCATACATTTTATCGTAATTCTCTTATTTCATATGAAAAATTTTCATTAGATCTTCATTAATTCTAGTAATTCCACCTGTTTCCAAAACAGCTGGTCAAGTGCTCTTGCACTGCATTGGTAGAATGTGATGCTACACCATTCTACACGAACTATCTCTTATTGTGTGTAGAGTTTCACGTGCCCAGAAATGTTTGTTACGTATATTTGTTGTTCCACATTTATTAAATGTTGTCTCATCAGTAAATAATATCCTTACGGGGAAACTGGAATTGCGTTAAATTTTCCGATTTGTCGTCATTTGCAAAGATTATTTCTTCTTGAATTTTCTCGAATACGATGCAGTGTTCTATCTCCCAGATTCGGATTGTCGTGCTGAATTCGCCTTATCTTTGAAATATCTTTGCGTTGGGTATAGTCCTATTGAGATGTTTTTTCGGCGTATAAATTTTGCACTTTTATGCTATTACTGTCCGCCGCACCGTAACAAAACTGTATGTCCGAAAGTTCTCTAAATGTATATATATTGTAATAAATAAGGCTAGAAATGTCGCTATAAATACAACTACACTGCACACAACACTCACTACGCGTACAATACACGCACTACACACACAATGCACCCAAGTAACACCCTAACTTGATATTTTCAGATCTTTGAAGGTTCTTCGTCGACCGTTGGAATGATTCTGTTCTTCAAAAATTGTTCCTACCCTCTTGCTTCAAAATGACTAAAACTTGGCAATGGTTTATTTCGAAAAAAATTTACGATATAAGGGTATGGTACTGAGAAGGCGAACAGGCTGTGCACCAAATATGTTTAAAAATAAGCGCAAACCTATTTTGCACAATTTTCAAACTTTACATAACTAGGGATTTATTAGTGATGGTCATTGGGAAAGTGGACTTTCTGTTTATAAGATGGGTTTCGGAAATATCTCAATTCTTCAAGCCTTATTGTCTTCAGTTTTTATAACCGTAACGTATTTTAAGCATGGAAAGAAAAAATAACATAAAAAAGAAGCATAACTCTTGCATTTATTATTTAATTTGGAGCAAACACTGTAACTATATTCGTGGAATATAAAATATTAATTCAACATTGTGTAGGAACTGTTGAAAAACTAACTATAAGTTTTTCGGTAAATATTCACTTTTCATCACAAAATTTATATCTTATATATATATAACGATAAGTTTGTTCATAATTACAAAATTCTACATTATGAAGATTAAAACTGTGTTACCGATTATTTCGCCGGGTCTGCTCCGAAGGTAAAACATTTTTAAACAGGAAAGAACGTTAGTCCGCTATCCGTCAGAAATGTTTTACCATTGACTAAAAATTAGATAGAGCATGCATGCAATGCTTAAGAGTGTCCTACGGCTGTATTAGTACTGAGTGTCCTACTGATTATGTAGTCCCTCGTACTATCCTAGTATCACTTGCGACATTATCGGTTCAGTATAGAATAAGATATCAGCGTTACTGGAACGGTAGGAATTATAATTAAGTCAGTGATCGATATATTCATAATCGGGATCGAACTATATTCTATATAAACCATTCGGACTATGAGAATAGTGAGTAAGAGGAAAGAGAGATCCAGACAGGTTTTATTACAGTCTTGTAGAGGGTAATTTTATTCTGTATGTTTAGTTTGGAGCGTCGGCCCGTGAGCCAATAGAATTTTTTTAGTTTGTCCTTTAGTTGCTTCGTTTTATCTGAGATGTGTTTTTTCCACGTTAGTCTCTTGTCCAGGGTCATGCCCAGGTATCTGACTGAGTCCCTGCTAGGAACTGTTGCATTGTTGATGGTGACTTGGGGGCAGGTTTGTTTTCGGTCATCGCTTATGCATAAAAGATTAGTATTTCTAAAAACGTATACTAATTAACGAAACAGTCTGTGAAACTAAGTTTCAAAATTCTTTAAATTATCAAACTGCGGATGTTTCAAAAATATACACAATACACGTGCATAATGCTGCAAAATATTTAAATATTCAATCTATAGTATCTATTATAATATACATATTAAGCAAGAGAAAAAGTCTATGCTTAGATTTTATTCCTTCAATCGTGTTCATCAAAATATCAATTTGGATAAATATCCGAGTCTAGTTATTATGTTCACCGTTTCCAATTCTAGCCTTATTAATAATTTCCGACTCGTAAGAAACTGAGAAGTTGCTCGTATTATAACAAAGAATGGTTGATTCCAGTTGTTGTCATTGAAAATATCATATCCAAGATAACCTTCGGAAATAACCATTCGATCCGAGAGTTATAAATGTCGTGCGCATCCCTACACCATTTTCCCCAAGTTTGTCCTTTTCGTCCTCTGCATCGTATCTCGTAGAGTCCCAAGGTAGGAGGAGAGAATCCGGAATAGTTGCCGGGAAAACGACCGTTCTGGCTTGACGTGTGCTAGGTTATGACCTGAATAGCAGATTACCCGTTTACGAGGCTACATTCTACCTTCCTCCGTTTTATTGAATTCAGGGAATACCGTGCGCATCGCGGCTTTGACGCTACAGAACACGAACCTATCTAATGCAGAGTTGCGTGCGATATGTTGGCAGCTTGGATTTAACAAAAACAATATTTACAGTAGATGGAACTAATATAGCGTTGTTGTAAACTACAGCTTCAAGAAGTAACACTCATTGATATTTATTCATTGACTTTATTCGTAGAAACGAACT
The DNA here is from genome assembly GCF_011952205.1 of Bombus bifarius. Classification (NCBI taxonomy): domain Eukaryota; kingdom Metazoa; phylum Arthropoda; class Insecta; order Hymenoptera; family Apidae; genus Bombus; species Bombus bifarius. The sequence continues at coordinate 114,543 of NW_022885435.1, forward strand.
GCTACTTTTGAATCACGAGTGATTTGATCACGTTCGTTGCCATTTACCGTAATTTTTTGTATTGATTTGTGATTTTTCGTGATCGCTTCTGATTGGTGGAGAGTATAATACGATTTTGAAATCTAGAGAGAAATTAATAGCTTACTCTTCAAAATACTGATATAGGATAAAGAAGTGAAAATATGAGGAAAACGTAAAGTAATTTTAAATTAACATTATCAATTACAAGGACATCATTACAAGATTACAACATTACAAGAAACATAAAAGTATCTTATAAGAAATAATTCAATTAAAATCAAGAATTACGATCACAGTAAGCAAATTCACTCAAGATAAACAAATTATTGTTCATAAAAAGTATTGTTCATAATAAGAAATTTACATGCTAATTAAGTGACAGAAAAATGATGAAAAACAAAAACAGTAATTGCTTCATATTACCTTAATTCTTCTTCGAGATGAACATTGTAGACTATTGAAATAGAGTAAAAAATATTCACTTCTGGTATTGTCGAAACATTAATCTCTGTTTGCTGCGCATATGACGCAATACTGAAAATGGGATAATTCATGTTTCCTACTGCAACTCATAATCTTTTACGTTATCTAATGTGGATATTTTTATTGCCTAACTATTTGTATTTTGATAATTTTGTATTTTTGGTTGTCTCTTTTTTAAAACCAATAGTACATTAAAGTATGACATTCGAAGAATATTGTATACAATTTTCACGGAGAAATATTAAAAAATACGGCAATGGCAGCAATTATTCGGATGTGTCTCGGAAAAAAGTATAATTGCGGTGCCCTTCAGAACTTGGTGCTGGATTATCTGAAATCAAAAAATCAAAGTTCATTCGTTAGGTAACAGTTTTCCACAGGTAACGCTGGGAGGGTTTTTCGAAATTTCAATTTTTCACTTTTTTGGAACACTTTGAAGGGATAAATTAGCCGACTTTACGAAAATTTGCGGCTAATTTGTTATTGTAAAATAAAAATAATTAACAAATTTAAAAAAACTCTGCAGCGTTACCTCATAAATTATGTACAGAAATAGTGTTCAAAATTTCAAAAGGATCGGTGCAGTGGTTTTGAAGTAATTGGGGACACCGACTTTGAAAACGTGAATTGTGGGGAAAACGCTTTAAAGTTTTGAACACTAAAAAATCTGGTATAAAACGTTCATAAGGGAATTTTATCGGCTTACCTCACACTGAATCATCAATGCCAGGTCCATAAAGGATGTTGCTATCATCCATGATAGCTCTTCGGCTGTTGCTACTTTTTCTTCTTTTATAGCAGATTAAAAAAATCGATTCGCTGTTTCTCTTACAGTCGAGCACATTTCTTTCGCGTAATCATTGTACGTCGGTTTTGATAAAACCTACTAGACAAATCCATCAAGCCGCAGAACTTTTCACAGCCAACTAATCCAAGATCTAATATCCTCATCGCGAAAACAAACCGATAATTAACATCAAAGTACCAGAGTTTATTCTTACACTAGACGGAACATTTGTAATCTGTTTACAGCATTCGCACGACACTTTGATGTTAAATCCAAGGCCTTCTTTCTTAGTCGAATGAAAATTTACTTTTCCATCACATTTCACACACTTCACTAGCGTAGCAATTGTTGAAAAGTCCTTTGTAACTTGATCTTCAACGGTCACTTTTATTTTTTTAGTTGACGCGCTACTTGTTGAAGTGCCTTCGTATTTACGTTTATGCGGAGGTACGATTTTTCTAAGTCGATATAATCTCGAACCAGTTGATTGTCTATCAGATCTTGTAACTTGTTTAGGCATTTTAGTAATAATTTAACACAAAACTTAATGAAAATGGAGCCAAAATGATGCGAAAATAGGAACGCACGTGTACGTCTGCTCGATAGAATATTTACTCCTACACTAAATTTTATACTCTACACTGACAAAATATACAGTACAGGTATAAGGAGTCGTTAAGTACTATAAATAGATCTGGGGGTAAGATTAGGTATTATATAGAGAAAAAAACGTCTGCCAGGTAACAATAGCACGCTCGGGTCGGGTAGGTAATAAAATCCGACATGTATAAAAATACTCGTAACTTCGTCAATTTTGCTCCAATCGACTTGAAATTTTGACACAATATTTTTAAGATGTTATGCATTCAATTAAAAAATAAAAAAAATGCAAAAAAATTTTTAAGCTTTACCCCCCCCCCCCTTAAGCTTAACTTTTATTTCCTATTTTTCCTTGCTCCATTTGAATATGAGTTCCATTTAAAAAACAATCGCTACCGCAGTTATACCGTAGTCATTCTTGTCTTACGTTACCATTAACTTCAACTTCAATTACATTATTTATCCTCAACGTCTTCTCTAAGATCTAGAAATGATACGAGATAAATTATAATCAATTTGAGATGTAGTTGTTGTCCGTGATACTTGTAGCTGCTGGCTGAAGATGTAGACGTCGCTATAAGATACTGTTGCTTTCTTCTCATTTATGTGTCATGGAAGAAAAATCGGACTACGGGCGCCGGGATTCGAACCCGGGTCCCGAACGTTCATAACGCCCAGTAGAAGTTAGTGTCGAGATCTTTTTCTTTTCATTTAGTTGTTTACATTCACAATTTGTCTGATTTGGACATTTGGTAGAATTTTTTGGCTGTTTGATTATCATGTGGGTGGCTACCCCCAGCAGGGTACTATCTTCGTGTTTGTTAGGTTATATCCTTTATGAGATCTGTTGGGTGTTTCCTTTTTAGTCTTCTTTCTATGCTTGATGTGTTGATCGTTTCCACTGCCAGCCGATTCGGGTACGTTGCTATTTTTTCTCTGTACCTTCTTGCACATCTGCTAATCTCCTCCTTGACCGTTGGTATTCCCAGGTCTTTCCGAATATCCTCGTTTCTAACGTACCATGTGGCGTTTACTATTGTGCTAAGAATTTTAGCTTGCATTGTCTCTATTTTGCTTATATGACTCATTGCTGCTGTTCCCCATAGTGATATTCCGTCCGTCCAGACTGATTTTATGATCGTTAGCCAATGCATTTGTCTCCTTGCTATCTGTATTTTGTCTATTATTGATTTGATATGCTGTTTCCATGTGAGTTGTATATCTATGTGGAGTCCTAGGTTGACTTGCCTTGTTTGTATTATGTGAGTGCCGTTCAGAATGTGTGAATGTAATATGGTTACATTTATTGGAGTTTGCTTTAATTTGTTTAACTTGTAGCCACTTTTCTATTTTTCAGCCAAAAAATTCTACCAAATGTCCAAATCGGACAAATTGTAAATGTAAACAACTAAATAAAAAATAATGTCGTGAAATCGTACGTTTGATTCTTATTTAAAAAAAAAAAAAAAAACTTTTCTATTTTTGTGATATGTTCTTGTAGTAATGTAACTGCTGTTACAGGATTAGTGTGCCTGACTAGTACAGCTGTGTCGTCCGCGAATGTCAGTATTTTGCTATTAGTTAGTGTCGAGTGGCGGATATTTTGTTGTCGAGTGCCGCCACAAATTCTATATTTACTACATTGTTCTTGGAATTCTAATTGCTCGTAGAATTTTAAGAGCACTCCCTTGTCGTTTCTATTTTAGAAATCACCAGCCACAATTACGTTTCCGAGCGAAATTATTGGATACTCTGTACCTTCGAATTATCTTTCATCATCATTATCGGCTGTCGCGTACGTGCAATTTCGAGTCATAAATTTAGGTTCAAGCATGCTGCATAATTTGCGTACAATTAATGGACGAGCGAGTGTAATCAGAACGCGATAATTACGTGGCGATAATCGAAGCTGGCGAGGAAACGCGTGCAAACTAGAAGGTATTTTTCGATTCTTATTCGCTTGGTTCCCTAGGTTTGTATCTTCAAAGAAAAGTTTTGCCAACGTTTTAAAATCAATATTTCGTTGAACTTTTGAGATTTCCAACGACGTCGGTACTCCGATAAAATCGAGCGCAAAAAGCCAAGGACGTGCACAAACGATCTCGAAACGAAAGCAAATATTAAAGTTCTCTCTTTCGAGCGCTCCTGAATCTTCTAAAAGATGCAGCAAATGCAAAGGAGGAAAGAGGGGTCTTGCACGGAGCAAGTACGGCAGTTTCAAAGACAGAAGGGTGGTTTTTTGGATACAAGGCTGGCACCCTTCAAAGGAAGAAGGGAAACTCGACGATTGCTCGGTCCAATTAAAGTGGCGCCTAGCGCTTGGCGATGAGTCAAGTAGTGCGTAGAAATAAAGCCAGCAGCGGGAAAAGAGGGCGGAGGAAGAAAAAGGAAGGGGCTCACCTTCCTATTTTCCCCTCTCTTTTCCACCCACTTCCTATCCCTTTTCTTTCTCGTTCTCTATGCTTCGCCCATTGGTCGAATAAGCAGCGTTGCCAGGCGACAGGAGCACTGGCGACCCTCGAGGATGTCACGCAGCGTGCACGCAAAGAGAACGAACTTTTGACCTTTTAAGGGTTTCTCCATCCACCGCAGCTCTACAACCTCTTCACGACGATGGTCGTATGGACAGTTTCGGGGTTAATGTACCCTGTGGAAAGCACAAAATTTGATGGACGCGCATCAAGTAGGAATCCGCAATTTATTCTTATCAAAACAATGTGTAGCGTAAAAAGTAAAAAGCAGATATACGTCTATCGTGTAAAAATTGATTAATTTAATATTTGTTAGGGAAGTGATACATTTACACTGTACATGAGAGTGTGTGTGTAAGGGTTAGAGGGCGTCAAGGACTCAGTGGAGACAAAAGACTGTTGCCAGATGTTAGAAGAATCTAGGTTAGTCGGTTGGCAACCAGCGTGCGTGCAAGACGTTCTTAGAGAGGAATATAGGTGTATAACTGTTGTATGGAAATATAGCCAATAATTTGTATTCCCAAATCCTCGAATTTCCTTAACATGGTAGCAGAGCGTGGTTACTAGTTTTGCAAGATATTTAGTGCGTGGTTACGATCTTGCGAGTGAGTTTTCAGTAAAGAAAAAAAAAACTTTCAGAAAAAAATATACTTCGAGCACGTAGGAACGCTTGAGTAAGAAAAGAAAAAAAAAGGAATCAATTAAAATGGAGAGATCGGAAATCATGATACCTATATTCGATGGTGAGGATTATGGAATGTGGAAGCAAAGAATCACGATGTTTCTCAAATATAAGGAATGCGAGGTTGTTACAACTAGAATGAAGAACGAAAGAGACGATGAAGACTGGGACAAAAAGGATTTGAAGGCGATTAATATAATTTATAGTGCAATATCGAACAGACAATTGGAGTATGTTAGGGAAGGAAAAACGGCGTATGATATAATAAAAAGGTTCGATGAAATGTACTTGAAAGAGTCGACGGCACTGCAGATCGTATGCAGAAGGAGATTGGAAAACATAAGACTGGAGAACTACAGTGATTCAGCATCATTCTTTAACGATTTCGAGAAATTAATCAATGAATTAAAAGGTGCGGGCGCACAAGTAAGTGAGAGGGAAAAGCTGAATTACATGCTGAATACGTTACCCGAAGAATACAGCTACATAGCGGACATAATAGACGCATTGAAAGAAGAGGATCAAACGGTAGCGTATGTAAAAAATAAAATAGAGGTAGCAGAGAAGAAAAATAAATCCAATCGAGGAGAAAGGCAAACCAACGCCTTTTCTGCAAAAAAGGAAGGATGCTTCAGATGTGGAAGATTAGGACACTTTGCGAGAGAGTGTCAAAATGGCGTCCAAGCGGAAAGCAGTAACGGCTATTGGCATGGGCCAACACGTGGTCGAAACAGAAGAAGAGGGAACAAAGGCAATACGAGCAGAGGACGTGGAAACTTTCATCGTCAATCAACAACCGGCATGGGCGAGCATGGAAACTCAAGAGCAGGCATATGGATAGCAACGGCGCACGCAGCAAACAGCAGTGAGACGAATGAGATAAGTAAGAACGAAATAGTGTGGCTATTAGATAGCGGTTGTACTGATCACATAATTAATAATATAAATTATTTCGATAAATCTATCGACCTAAAAGAACCGGTAAATATATATTTAGGCGATAATAGACCGATAAAAGCGACAAAAGTTGGGAATGTTATAAGTTATTTTGAAGCATTCGCAAAACAAAATAAAATAAATATGAGGAAAGTATTTTACGCGAAAGAAATGTCCGCAAATTTGATTAGTTTAGGTAAACTAACAGACAATAAGAATACGGTTATTTCCAAAGGAAATATTGCGAAAATAATAGATGAGGCTAATCAACTTACAGCTGTAGCGTTCAAAGAAAATGGGACATATAGAATAAAAAGTATATTGAAAGGGAAGAAGCACTTAGTAAACAGCGCCGAACGTAGTGGTATGAGTAAAAAGGAAAGATGGCATAGGATGCTAGGACACGTAAATTTTAAATATTTAGAGATTTTGGGTAAAGAGCAGCTAGTGACTGGCATACCGAATGAATTTGAAAAGGAACTTTTGAAATGTAGGGTGTGTATAGAAAGCAAAATGCATAACTTACCTTTCAAAAATAATCGAACTAAGGCTAGGGAAATAATGGAAATTATTCATACGGACGTATGTGGTCCCTTTAAGACCACCGGATTCAATGGAGAAAAATATTTCATTTCATTTATCGATGATTATAGTAAAATAGCTAAGATCTATTGTATAAAATCAAAAGATGAGGTCTTTGATTCTTTCGTACAGTTCGTAAATGAAGCCGAAAATTTAACGGGCAAGAGGTTAAAAATATTAAGATGCGATAATGGTAAAGAATATTTAAATAATCGAATTTATAAATTTGCTAGGGATAAAGGTATAAGAATAAATAATTGCCCAACATACGTACATGAATTAAACGGGACAGCGGAAAGGTATAATAGAACAGTGATGGACATGGCGCGTTGCTTGTTAGCGGAAGCGAAAGTACATAAAAGGTACTGGCCGGAAATAGTTTGTACAGCGGCATACTTGAAAAATCGAATATTAGCGAATACTATAGAAAGAAAGACACCTTTTGAAATATTCTTCGGGAAAAAACCAAATGTTAAAAATCTACATCTATATGGAAGTAAAGTTTTTGTAAGAAGGCCAGAACAAAAAAGAGTTTCCAAATGGGACAAGAAGGCAGATATGGGAATTCTATTAGGATATAGTGAAGTAGGATACAGAGTCTTATTAGGTGGAAAAATAACAATAGCTAGACATGTAGAGGTCATTGAGACAGACACTAAATGTATCGGTTTTGAGGAAAATTCATTAGAGGCAGATAGAAATGATAGCGAAGATAACTATTCATTGGATGGTATGGATAAGGAAGAGTTAGAAGGTAGGAAAGATGAAAATAATAGTAGTATTGAAAGCTCAAACACTCCTAGGAGATCTACACGTATTAAGAAAACTCCAGTAAGGTATCCAGAAAAGGAAAATATTTGCGAGATTCATGCAAATTATTGTAAAGTAGATATCCCTCGTACATTTGAGGAGGCGATTTGTTGCGAAAATAATGAAGTTTGGAAACAGGCTATGGATAAGGAAATAGAATGTCTCTATAAGAATAAAACTTGGAAATTGGTAGAAAGGGTAAAAGGCAAAGAAGTATTAGATGTAAAATGGGTTTACACGAAAAAATCAGAGGACAGGTATAAGGCTAGATTAGTGGTAAGGGGATTTCAACAAAGAAACGTAGCCGATGACATATATTCTCCAGTGGCGAGTAATCAGACCTTTAAGATATTGCTATCATATTGTTGTCAAAATGGATTAATAATTGAGCAAATGGATGTAGAAACTGCCTTTTTAAATGGTGAAGTAACCTCGGAGGTATATGTAAATCAACCAAAGGGATATGCGGACGGAACGAATAGAGTTTGTAAATTATCGAAAGCGCTTTATGGGTTAAAAGAAAGTCCGAGGGACTGGTATGAGTGTTTTGATAAGTATGTGACGAGATTAGGTTTTAAAAAGAACAATATAGAGCTGTGCCTATATACTTATGGAGAGGGAGAAAATGTTGTTTATTTGTTAATATACGTAGACGATTTGTTGATTTGTAGTAAAAACAAAGGTAAAAAGAAAGGGAAGATAAGTGTAAAAAAAATTATTAACTGATAGATTTCAAGATTGTTGTAACGAGACACATTTTAAATATGCCTTGCGAATATTGAAATATTTGTACCGGACTAGAGATTTAGGGCTACATTATAAAAGAAATGAAAAATGCGAAACGATAGATTGTTATGTGGACGCTGATTGGGCAGGAGATCATATAGATAGGAAATCGACTTCTGGGTATGTAATTAGATTGTATGGAAATGTAATTGGATGGAAGTCTAAAAAACAAAGGTGTGTGACAAAAGCCTCGACGTATGCAGAGTATGTAGCTCTATCGGAAGCGGTGAGCGAAGTAATGACTATCAGAGAACTAATGAAAATCTTCGATGTAAATGTAGACGATAACCCTGTAAAAATCTATGAGGATAACTCTGGAGTAATGAGTATAGCAAAATACGGAACTTTTACAAAAAATTCTAAACACCTCGAAGTTCATTACCACTACGTTCACGAGTACGTAAAGGAAAATAAGATAAACATAATAAAAGTAAGTACAGAAGAAAACACTGCGGATATTTTTACGAAGGCACTGTGTAGAGAGAAATTTGAAAGGTTTAGGTCATGGATGAATGTAAAATAAGAGAAATGTAAAGAAAGCGATAAATGTTAAATATTTTGTTAATTCGACAAGTATGTAAATAAAATTAAGTGTACAGTATAAATGTAAGGAGGCGTGTTAGGGAAGTGATACATTTACACTGTACATGAGAGTGTGTGTGTAAGGGTTAGAGGGCGTCAAGGACTCAGTGGAGACAAAAGACTGTTGCCAGATGTTAGAAGAATCTAGGTTAGTCGGTTGGCAACCAGCGTGCGTGCAAGACGTTCTTAGAGAGGAATATAGGTGTATAACTGTTGTATGGAAATATAGCCAATAATTTGTATTCCCAAATCCTCGAATTTCCTTAACAATATTTATTTAAAGAAATTGTCAAGATGTTTCCTGAGTGTCACAACCTTCCGAGTGAGACAAAAATTTCGTCCTATCGTAATCGGATCATGATCCTTGCACCATAACACATCGCAGCTAAACAATGCAATTTTACCATGACTATACCATAACTATAGATTCTATTGAACTACGCGAACACAGTGGCCACGAATATACAATGGTTAAAGATTATGTTCAATTGTATGAATTGGCAATGTAATTAATTACAATGTAATAAATTACTCTACGTGTATACCCGTGTATGTGTTTAAATACATAGGATTGGATATTATTTAGTTTCTCTGAATCCGGCCCGCGGTATTAGATCTTCGTTCTTCATTGGTAAGATGCAGATATTCGCCATCGGCCGTTTGACAACCTCATTAACTGTCCTTATTGAGATGATTTTGGTAACGCCATCCTTGTCTTGATGCAATCTCGGTGATACGGTCGAACCTCCAACGTAAAGGAGGAAGGCAATCCTCCTTCACCACCACTATAGTGCCGAGGCAAAAATGCTCTGGAGTAGGGATGCGAATAGCATCCACGAAATTTCCACCGTTGTTGGAATAAATTTCTCTAATTTATATAGAATAATTTCTAAATTTCTCTGCGTGCAATGAACCACTAAAAAGATTTTAAGAATGCGTCTGTGGACTCGTGAATATCGACCGACTGCAAAGGATCATCCCTCCATAAAATATGTTACAATGACCATTGCTCGGGTGTTATAAGAATTTGATTATACAATTATACACGTCTTAACGCCGTGCCCTGTATGAATTCTCTAATTTATCGTCGGCTGTGCGCAATGGACGTTTGAGCCTCTCAGCGCTAGCTAACAATACAAGACGCGATTGTTTTTCTGAGGGTCGCACTTATTGTTAGTATGTTCGTTCAAGAAACGCCTCCAAATCTACTAAAGTTTCCATGCGGCATTATAGTTGTCGTCGGACATTGCCAATGCTTCAAGCGTGCCAGCAGATTCTCTCTTTACTACAGACTTTAAATATAAATAGTGAAATCGTTCGATGATGCTCAAGCATTTGTTTCGATTGATCAGCAATTCGAAGTTATTGCGGAAGTACAAACAAGTGATGCGTGAAAGACAGTAGAATGGACCATAAATTTATAGTAGCCGCGGCTGCGGACACTGCAGGAAACGCACTCATTTCTAATTGCCTGATTCGCGCTGTTAAGCGCGAGTGGCCTTTCGAAACATATAATGATCTATATTACTGCGAGCCTCTTGAATCAATTCACAATAAAATGCTACAACATTTTCCGTTAATAAAATGTGATTTTTCTCCTCCTCACTTCCCTCGACGAGGAAGGAATGAATTTGTTCCTGAATATACAGAAAGCGGTCAATCTGCCGTGCGCACCTAGTTGTCCAATCATTAATGGTCTCGAGAGATGCTATCTTTCCATCCATTTTCCAGAAACATTTAAATCTCATGAGGCATGCTCTAGACACACAGAGTTGATGTGTTAGCGTATTGAAAGCTTCCTCCCTTTCTGAATCCATCGTTCAACGCAAAACAAGCAATATACAAAACTCGACTCACTGCAATGCAAGTTCACGAAGATGTTTGTTTGTTAACGACTGCAGGTTCCCCACCTAGCTACTGCGATGAGCCTCGTCTTGAGTTTCCAGTACACTGATTACCGATAGATATCTCTGATAAGTCAGTAGACTCTGGCAACTGATCGCTGGGTCCAGGATGTGCTTCCTTCTAATCTGACTCTCGACTTGTCGCACGTGGTATCTAGCTGGCTCTGCTTCTTCTTAGCATACTAGCACTGTCACTCAAACGGAGTTATCAACAAACTTCTATTGTGAGCCGTTCTAGACGTTTAAGACGTTCTTCACTCCCACACTCCATAACCATTGGTTCTCGTAAGATGGAAAATAATAGTTATTGACGACTAATTTCCCTCATTTGCCCGATCGCTTAAAATGGGGGGAGGGGGAAGGACAAAGATTTGCTTCATTCACCAAGTGGTTTACGACACTTTTGAGCCTTCAAGAATTTTCAGCCCTACACCCATCTTAGATCCCATTCAGCAGTGTCGTAAACCCTTACCTTTCCAATTGTCTCGAACAGTTACCATCCAAATATTGAGGAAGCTAATCGTATGTTCATAAAACTGGGATTTAGCATTAAAAAAGTTTCTTATTGTAAACTTATTTTAGATTTTTATTTATTATGCAAGTATGTGTTATGGATATTATTCAAATACATATTATTTGATTTTATATATATATATATATATATATATATATATATATATATATATAAATAATATATATATATAAATAATATATATATATAAATATATATATATATATAAAAATAATATATATATATAAAATCAAATAATATGTATTTGAATAATATATATATTTATATAATTATATATATAATATATAATATGTATTATATATGTCGGAGATGAAAGGACACCGGAGCCTTCTCTCTGGAACTTCGGGAAAATTCGTAAAATCGTAATTAAAGCTTACAGTCGTAATTAAACAATTTGCCGTCATTCTGCCCAATTGTACTTGTTTGCGATTTGTGATAATAAACTCGGGCTCAAGGCGACCATCAGTCGCCGAACGTAGCCGCGGTCAACGGGACGGGCGCTTCGTCTAACAAAGGTGCGGAGTTATAGTTGACCCTCATTAAAAGAAATACCAATGGAGGTACGTGACAATAAAACATTCCAACGGTTCCTTCGGACAATGAATACCAGATGTCGAGGCACTTGCACAGCACAAGTTCAGTTAGCCTGAGGACCCACTATAAAACCTGGGGTTTTTGTTAATTAGGATTTTCAAACGGACAGGCAGCTTTTGCCCCAAATCGACCAATCGACAGCGACGTCAATTTCCCTTACTTTCGGAACGAGGGCTATACTCGACGAATCCGATGATCGCGTGTCTTTGGACACATCATCATAGTTTTCCTCTGTGGCATCATTGGGACAAAGATTCATTCTTTCTGGAGATCTCATCGAAGAAGGGAGTAGCGCCTTACGATCAGTGAGTATTACACGTTTGAGTTAGATTTTGTGAGCAAGTATATCTATCATCCCGTTGACCGTGGATTCGTTATCGAACCTAAGACCATTATCACTAGTGTCGTGAGTGCCTAATCGCCGCTGTTGATTGTCGAATCGGTAGTGTTCATACTCGTTGTATCAGGCCGTATCTTCGTTATAACATAACGATGGCCAACTCCAAGGGAGATCTATCAAACGCCCACAACCCTGTTCCTGACTCTTCTCCGACATATATAATTGTATATTATATATTATAACACATATATTGTATATTATATATTATATATTAAATGCGTATTATTTATATTTGTTGAAAATGACAACGTGAGTTCGTGCTCGCCATCCATATGCAGATGCGTTAGTTATAAGAAATAGTAACCAGAGAATGATCCTAGTTACAATCGATAGATTTAATCGATAGGCTTAAGATGCTTTTTTGTTCTTATCCCTAGTTTTTGTAAGCGCGTGCAATAAAGGTTTTTTCTCGGCTCAGAACGGTGTGATAGATTTATCCATTCAATAAAATAACTATTCTGATCCTATCTCTAAGTATAGAAATAACAACAGGTTATGGGCCCAGGTGCAATAATTAGTTATTATTTTTATTGAAAATATTATTAATAGCAATAATATTGAGAAGCGCAGAAGATAACCTAAAAAAAAAAAAAGGGGTGCGTGATCGATGATTCAGTGTTGAATATCATAAGGACGCTTTATCGAGTATACAATAATTTTTTACGTGATAATACAGTTATCAAAAGAAAAAAAAAAATGTCGAGCGGGGCGAGTTTAAGTATTGAAAAACTAAATAAAGAAAATTACGACACATGGAAATTGCAAATGGAAGCAATACTCATTAAAGATGACTTGTGGGGATATGCAAATGGTTCAATAATTAAACCTGAAGCAGCGGATGAAGCCTCTTTATGGAATAAAAGGGATGATAAAGCCAGAGCCGATATTATTCTTACCATAAGTTCGAGTGAGCTATGTCATGTGAAGCATTGCAAAATTTCACATGAAATGTGGAATAAATTAAAGGAGGTTTACGAATCCAAAGGACCTGCAAGAAAAGGTACGCTCTTGAAGCAATTATTATTCACGAAAATGTTCACGAAAATATAGTGAAAATATATCTGATCACTTAAATAATTTTTTCAGCCACGTGGATAAATTAAAAGAAATGGATATTCCAATCGCTGATGATTTATTGTCAATTCTATTATTATATAGCGTCCCGAATACATACGAAAATTTTAGATGTGCAATCGAATCGCGGAACCAATTACCTACTCCAGATGCGCTTAAGATAAAATTATTAGAACAAGCTAATTCTCGTCATAATTCAAATATTGTGAATGATCACTAAGAAGCTCTACAAGTGGAAGATTCAAATAAACACAAAAGGTATGATAAAAATAGAAATTTTTCTAATAAAAATAATTTATTAAAAGCTAATAAAGTAAAACACATTGAATGTTTTTATTGTCACAAACGTGGACATAAGGCAAATCAGTGTTCGAAGAAGAAAAACGATGATCGCAAAGCTCAACTAGTACAAGTTCCTGAAATACCCAAAACTGAATAATGCTTGCGTGCTTCCAATATTCAGGATGAAGATAATCAGGATAATAGTATTATTACTGATGTTTCATTGAATATAAACATGGAACCACCGATGGAATGGTACATTGACAGCGGTGCTACGTTACATATGTGGGATGGTGTGACGTCAGGGAAGGACGTGGCTGATTGTTTATAAACGTTGTCAAGATATGTTAATGTTGTCAAGGAGTGTTGTGAGCGTTATCAAGGTTTGTTAAGGGAAAAATGAGCGTGGTAAATGCTGTCAGAGTTGAATTAATCGTGGTCGAGAGAAGTTCATCGTGTTGCTGTGACATAGAATTAGTGAGAAGCAAATTCGTGAAATGCGATATTATATTCAATTCTGTGAGAGTGCAACGATATTGTGTTTATCATACTGTTTTTCTGTTAATTTATAATATAACATTCCTACACATATGTGATGTGACATAAACTGTTCTGAATCCATAGAGCCAGTCAGAAATCAAAAAGTAAAATTAGCGAATGACAAATTAGCTGAAGTCAAAGGTAAAGGTACTGCAATATTATTTAGTTATATAAAAAACAAACTTGAGAAATTTAGATTGGAAAACGCATTATACATACCAGAATTAAAGGCAAATTTGATCTCAGTATTAAAAGTTACCGCAAATGGAAAAAGGATTGTATTTACAAATAGAATGGCTACAATATTTGGAAAGAAGGATGAAGTCGTTATTACTGCTATTCGTAAAAGGGATTTATATATTGTAGATACAAAATCCAAATATATTGGTATGGTATATGAAAACAGAAATACACTTATGGATTGGCACTCCTATCGTTTGTGTTTGGGTTTATTTTTCTTTTTTTGCTGGGAGTTACAGTCTTCCAGCTTTCATTTTGTTCTCGTAGTTCTTTGTTGGTATTGCTCTTTACGTCGTCTTCTTGTATTATTTCCATTTCTATTTCTTTTGTATTTGAGCAGTCCTGTACTTCACTTATTGTTTTGATTGGGCACTGTTGGTCTACTGCCCTGTTTGTAGTGTATGTTTCTCCTTTATTTAATATTCTTATCGTTGGAACTTTTTCCATCCTTGGTTGGTTCACTTGCACTATGTCAGAAGCACTATACTTTACGTCCGCCTAGCTCGACTGCTCGGGCAGAACTGGTTTATTAGATGAAACGTAAACAAATTTTTGAAAAAATTGCAATTATATACGATAATATATATATAAATATATACGAATAAGTGAAAAACATTGAAAAAAAATCTTTAGATCTTAAGCCGAAAGTTGGAAAATACTGCAATTTTCATCATTTTTTACTGTTTCTAGCTCATAGCAATGTTAATTGATTTCAATGAAAATTTTAGCATGTACATAATTAGCATAAATCTTCAAAATATGTTGTTTAAATTTTTATTACAGGTTTAGATAAAAAAGCCACTTTTACTTTTTTCTTTGTAATTCCGACCAATTGCAATTTATTCAAAATTACATGCCATTTAGTAAATTGATCCTTCTATCTTCTAAAAAGAACTTAAGTCGTGGTTCAATTTTAAGAAAGTTATTCTGTTTTCAAAGATGTACGAATACATTCGTCCGATACTGTATATTCAAAGAATAAAAGTTTTTTACATGTTATTCTACTGTATTGCTTCATGTTGTATAAGATCTATCTGGTCCACTTCCTTGTTTAATTACGGAAAAACTATATATGGGAGGTGTTAATAATATAGTTACAGAGGTCAATCTTTTTTTTTTTAACAAATTCGTTTTTTAAACAAATTCTTGATATAATTTTTAATTCAATTTTTATTAGAATTTTAATACAAATTTTTAATACGTATTGCGTATAGCTCTACATATGTAGCTTCCACAAGAATTTCCGAAAAAGGCTAGACGATACAATAGACGATACAGTAACCTTCTATACAGATTGTCCCAGTAATCATAGTACAATCTGCAAAGGTTCATTTTACTTGAGAAAAATATGTTGGAAATGTGGAATAAGATTTTTTCATTTTAAGTCTTGTTTATGAGAAAATGAAATTTGAAAATTTGTTGAGTACACGCACGTTGGTTTAATTCCTGATTACACGTGTTCAAACATTGGATGAACAACTCCTTACTCATACCGCAATTCCTGAATCATCCCGAATTTTGACCCTGTTTCCTCGTTATTCCTCCCTAACCGTTGTCCTGACCATATTACTCATCTCTACCACTAGTCTTCCCCATAAATAGATTAAAGAGAATTTTATAGTCGACACTAGCGTGCAGTTACCCGTTAAGAATAAAATTCTAACCTTTCAACGCGTGTTGTCAAATTTACCATCCGGAATCAAACACAATTATTTTCTTAAAGCTTTGTTAAAAATTACGTTTTTAAAATTAAAATTAAACGAAAAATTATGTTTCTCGTTTTTTACCTTTTTTCGCATGTACTTATTATTCATTCGGTTTGAGTTGCGAATTAGCCAAATTCACATGCATGTACTTAGTAAATTTTCAAATTCGATTTCATGAAAAACGAAAAATTACATAAATCCGATAAATTTTTATTTAAATTTTTTATATAGAATAATTATCGAAACTCTGTGTGTTCATTGCACGGAATTGGATATATTTAGACGAGCGAACCAATAAGGAAATATTCCACTTTCTATCTATCTAAAATAACTTGCCTTCTCAAATAATTTTGCATATAGATACTAAATAGTTCATATCGAATATAATTGTTCACTTTATCTTACACGTGATTCCGTCTACGTAAGTGGCAGCATTTACTTTAATAAAATCAAACATTTTGCATACATTAATGACAAACTTTAACGACCGCTAGTTCTGCAGAATTAAAATAGATAAAAGCACTAAAACGAGGCGATTTATCAAAATTACAAATAATTAATAGTTTCTAGTAATTTTTGTCTAGAAAACCCATTACCGGCCTACTTAGGTTCTTTTGTGGAAGGCTCGTTTGACACGCAGATAAATTGAACCCGCACTTATTTTTCCATATTATCCCGAAATTTTATACTTTTATAGCAGGTATACGTCGAGGGCACAATTCGCACGCCATCCCTCCTTGTCTGGCTGCCAAAGGTCCATGCGCCCTTACTCAGACCTTCAATAAACCTAAGGGCCGATCATAAAATGTACACACTTTGAAGTTAATTTTTTTAACGTAATCCATCCTTTTCAGTTAAAAGAATCGGTACTCCTGTAAGTGTTTTGTTTTATGAATAGTACTTAGAACAGTCTTTAGGTTTATTACGCGCTCTTACAAATTACGGAGAGAGCGGGTTTTTTCTCGTGAACAATATCACACAGCCATGTTAGTAGGAGGCTTCATCCACCTATTCTCATTCATTAACATTTATTAGGAAACTTCAACAAATTTCACATTATCCAGTATTTTATATCATGTGGTACACATAGAGCGAATTAAACTACAGATTTAAAAATAAATTAGATAACAGAAAAGGTGAAAAGCTAGTAACATCTACGGTAGACAAAAAAAGTATACAGGGTGTATCGAAAATCGTGGTACGAGCCGAACGGGGGTGATTCCTCGTGCAAAACTCAATCGAAATGTAGCGACAATTTTTGATCCAAAGCTTCGTTTTCGAAGAAATCGACGATAAAGCTTCATCAAGTACGCGTGCACTTGAGAAGTGACGACAGTCGATTGAACGGGTTTCTTTGCAGTTAGGTAGTCTATTCGGTGGTACGGATGGAGGTAATTTCCCATACAACGGAAACCGAAGATGTAGAATAACAATTTTTAATATTAGTCTGTCATAAAATTTCTGCGTATCAAGAAACGTGACCTTTTCAGTTTTAAAACGTATGCTAATTTATTGTAATATCGTAAAGTAATTTAAATTAGAGGTCGGTTGAAATTAGAAAAAACCGTGTACGTCACCCTTCTGTGGTTCGTTTACATTTAAGAGCGCCTATGTGACTAAAGTCACCTAGTTGTTACAGAGATGTGAGAAAAACATCAAACAACGTTAGACCAGAAGGTCGGTTTCGTGTTTCAAGGAGGGGCGAACGAGAGGTCAGAGTATGCGAGTTGAGAAGTGAGAGTCAGAGTTGATCGAGACACCGAAGAGAAGAGTTGAGAGAATTGATCGAGTTGTCAGAGTTGCGAGAGAGAGAGAGAGAGAGAGAGAGAGAGAGAGAGAGAGAGAGAGAGAGAGAGAGAGAGAGAGAGAGAGAGAGAGAGAGAGAGAGAGAGAGAGAGAGATTGGTTGTGACGAGAGTTGCCAAATAACTGTAAAGTTATTTGATGTAAATACGAGTATGGCATTTAGTTTCAGTTAAACAAACATCGTTTTCTGTCCAATTTATATTTGTATATTTAATTCAATATTAATAAATTATAAGTAATCGGGGAAAAATTTATATCTTAATTTCCACGATATTACAATATTGTATATTAATATATTTAAATATATTCAGATAACTATAGTGAGGAAGTTTGTCAGCCTCCACCCTGACATCTCTTTCCGAATTTCCACTTTTCGCATATGTCTGTTCTCTTTTGTAATTCCTCTCCACTTTATCGCCACCTGTATCAATCTGGCGCCCTCCGTCGTCAGCAAAGGCTATGCCAGCTTATTTTCCTTTCACTGAATTGTCGATTATTTTCTATATTTTTGAATTGAAGGGACATATTTTCAGCATGGACTCCCACAAAAGATCAAAAAATAGTCTTGCCGTAGCCTTCTAGTATACAACGAGGAAGAATTTGGGGTTCACTTGCTGTATCAGTTATTTTACAGTCGTCAAATGACCGCTGCAGGGAGACTTGTTCAAGCATCCCCCCCCCCTCCCCAATGGATACTACGGGGTCCGAAATTTCCTGCACCGCAACGTTCTTCTCTCTGTCTGCACTTTCTATAATTTTTATATAAAAAGATAAGCAAGCCATTTAACGTGCCCTGTCGTCATCGCATTACTACACTCGATTGGCCACTTGCTCTTTTGCATCCTGTTCAGAAAGTCAAAGTCACGCGAGCTGGATTCAGGAGGATCCGCACGAAGATGTGGTGAGTGAACCGTTAGACTAAAGAGGGACTGTCAACTTTATCGAAGTCGCACATCCAAGACAGGTAAATACTTAGGATCTAAACCAAACTTATCTTTTTGAGGAGATATCAGTTCCAACGTGATTTTTCACTCTATCTGTATGCAAGCTTAGAGAGTCGAGAAAGCTCTCTTTAGCCTCCTGCTGCACAAATCTAAACCAAAACCAAAAACAAAAGCTAAACCTAAACTTAAACTTAAACATCAACTTCTTAAACTTAGCTATTTAGAAAGTCGTTACCTGGGTCTTTGTTAGTAATAGCAAGCGTCTGTTCTTCATTCTTAGTTAAGGTTTGGCGGTGTGCGTATCACAGAGTTATATGCAAAGAAAGAGTGAATTTAAAAAATGGAAACTGGAAGTTATGAAAAAATATGTATATTTGTTGTAGTATGATGAAAGTCGAGTTATTGGCTTAAAACTTTCTCCTAGTAAGTTTTGCGTGTTAATGTCTTACTATTAACGTTATATTAAAATTGATGACGATTACAACGGTTTCAGAAACGTTGAAGTGAAAGTAAAAAAAAAATAGAGAAGGAATTTGTTAACTCATTAGACGATCTTTTTAATATCGTTGATAACGATACGGCAACTATAATCAAAATTGAAGATAACTTGTTCTCTTAAATAGACTAAGGTCAATGATTGTAATACTTGAAACTATACCTGATAGAAGATTATCTATGCGTATAAAAAAAATGTATAGCTGATATTATAGAAAGTACAAGTACTTAAAAACAATTGTTTTGGATAATATGAAAAACTATGTCTCTATCAAAAATTTCATTTCAGAAGAAAGCTGAAGATTTGAAAACAGTTAATGACACCGCAGAATGAGGCGTAAATCAGGCCAATATCAGAATGTAATAATTTATTAACGAAAAACCAAGAAGATAAACAATATATTTTACAAATATTAGAACGATATTACCTTGATAAAAGCTTGATGCTCCCCCAACTTTTCAACGAGCAATGGAATCTTTGTTACCCGGAATAACATGATTTGTGTATACAGACAATATAATTATTCGTGGACGTTTACTTAAAGAACAACAAGAGAGATTATAGCAAATTTTTGGAAGAATAATAGACAGTGGATTAAAATTGCAGCCTAATAAGTGTCAATTCTTGCGTGAAGAGACAATTTATTTGGGCTATATAATTATCAAACATGGTACAAAGTCAGACCCGTCAAGATTAGGAACAATTAATAATTTTCTTTCTGGAACAGACATTATCGGGAACTTATAGAACATTTTTCACATATTGTGGAACCTATTCGGGTTCTAAATCCCAAACTTTCGGAATTCAGATGGCCTGACGAGGAACAAGAAGCCTTTGACATATTAAAAAAAAAAATTGACAACAGCATGACTTACAATAAACTGATGTTGCAAAACGATTTATGCTCTATTTATAACGACGCATCAAATAAAAGGGAAACGATTTACCGGTAGTTTTTGTAAGTAGAGAGTTACTAGCAATCTTACGAGCGGCTCAACATTTCCTACTTTTAAGAACTTTTACCAAAAACACTGGAAGTTTCAAAAAATCATTAAAGGCTCAGATGCATCGCACGTGCTTATAAGAAACATGCAATCTAAGCACAAACAATAATATAATACCTGTAGAGTGCAACTATAGCTCGTTACTATAACTTATCCCGTTACTATAAGCGGATCGTATAAGGGGAACATTTATACTTACTGCAATTATAATAATTAGTTATAAATACGTTTCACAATTAAAATGCGAGATCAAGGAGTCAGCGAATAAATAATTCATAAATCGAGAGGATGAAACAGAACTCTGGCATATTACAAAACGAACCGCCAATCTTCATAGACAATAAACACTAATCGTAATCGTACAGGACTAAGCCGAAAACAAACTATGTAAAAATTATTATTTAAACTTGCCTATGATATGACTAGACTGCGGATTCATACTTTTCTGAGCGAAATTAAAGAAATAGAATCTATATAGAAATTGTTTCATCCACTAAAAATTATAGAAACTGCTGTGATTTCAATAATTCATGTATTTTTATGCACTATATGCGGATTTTTGCAGTCTAGTTATTACTATTATGTATTACCGACGTATTATGTAAACTGGTTATTATCTTTGTAAAGTGATATATTACGTTATACAGAGTGAGTCAGTAAAAACGATCAACTGAAATAACTCGTTACTTATTGATTTTATAAAAAAATGTTTGAAATAAAATTTATTCTATTTCAGAGACTCAACCGGTTGAATATAGTTTGACTTTTTAATACCTCACATTCCTGCAGATAAGTTGATCTTGAGTTGAATCTCTTATAACATTAACCGATTCAACTGGACATTCTCTATGAGAAAGTATCAATCTGTTTACGTCGAAAACCCATTAGTTCAGCAGATATTTTATCTTCAATTTGTCAAATTTAATGTACGAAAGGCCAAGAAAGACATGAAGCGATATTCTTGTGTTTACGTTGTCTTTTCTTTATCTTGTTTATCTTTTATACGTTACATTTCACAAATTGAAGTTAAAATATCTGCTGAACTATGAGGGTTTTTCGGTATAAACAGGTTAATATTCTTTTGTAGAAGGATGTCCAGCTAGATCGTCTAGTGTTATAATAAATATACAATACCATTTGATAAACTAGACAACCTTGATATCTCAAAAGATATAAAGTATTTAAAAATCGAACCATATCCCATGTTCCTCAAACAGGGTAAATCTCATTTCAAATATTATTCGATAAAGTCAGTAAATAATTTCGCATGGTCATTCTTACTGACTCCCGTGTATTGCGTATTACCATACTTATATATATACAGGTTGGTTGGTAACTGGTGGTACAAGCGGAAAGGGGGTGATTCTATGCTAAAAAAGAAGTCGAAAATATCGAATAAAAATTTTTTTTTTTAATTTTTCCATCGAGACAACGATCTACAGTGAGATCCGTTATAACGAGACGTGATAAAGTGCACGCGTACCGAGCGGAAATTCAAAGTCGATTTTCTCGAAAACAAAGCCTCAAACGAAAAATTTTTATTTTATATTTTCGACTTCTTTTTTCGCGTAGAATCCCCCCCCCCCCTTTCCGCTTGTACCACCAGTTACCAACCACCCTGTATATAAGCAGAAGTAAAAGGAGGAGAAGAAAGAGAAGAATAAATATTTCATAATAGATTAAATTACAAGTGCACTTTCTCCAGGGCGGCGGGTGGGGGATATGTTGTGCCCGGATGTGCGACATAGGAACGTTCGAATCAGGGACACATGCCGCACGAGGTCACCGCGAAGTGCATCGCCGAATGACCAAATACGGTCATTCCTACCTTCCAATCAAACTAATGCGATTCGATAAAAACCCTGTAATTCGCTATCAAAAATCTTCGATACGAAATCAACGAAGTGGCCACCTTTAAGCACAGTTCAGATAAAATACCACCTCGCTCTCCTTTCGATATTCTTTAGACGTTCTCGAGCCTAGTTACATCCTCAAATCGTTGTTGGATCCTGACGAGCCATATAATTACTATTAATTTGTATCTAACAAAAATTTAAAAAATTAAAATAGTTTGGATTATCAAATTTTTAACCTTTTTAACACCAAGGGAGTGGCAGGATATTATAATCCTACTACTTTTGTGATTTCATGTAGATATAACAGATGTATGTAATTTTTGTAACACTGTATTTTATATTCTTTCACTTTCTTCTTCGTAACAAAAATTGTAGCGAATAAATTGTGTTACATTTTAACGATAAGTGTCTGAATATGTTAAAATAATTCGCAGAACCGGCGTTTTTACTATAACGTTTTACATCTCAGAGGTGTATGTAGATTTTTGTAAATATATAATGCTGCTAAAAATCAAATTTGATTTGATCGATTTAAAAAAAATTGATTACATTAAATTGTGTTCTCCTTAAAATCATTCAATTCTTCTCTGGAACATTTCCGCGTATACATAATGTGTTCTTGAAAATATTTCAGGTTCCAGTCATGGATGACTGATATTGTATTATGATGCATGATCTTGTATTATGCATGTACATACAATGTGTACATTTTGCTCGTTTCTCGGTGTATAATACCTGCGTAAACATCGGCATCCTATCAAGAGAATATTTATATTTTGCATGTAATGAAACAATTTAGAAGACGTTATGTATTCTGAAGACAGTAAGTGGGCATGTGTCTACACATACAATTATATGTATATAATTACTACACACGTGATAGGTTCCTTGATTTACACGGGTCTAGGTAAATGTAAAATGCGAGCAAGGACAAAGTGAAGGCAATGTTCAACGTGGCAATGGAATTCTCACTGTGCTTAGAATAAGAATGACGTAATCTCATTCAGGTTATATGTTACTATTTACTATTATACAATGATAATAAAATGTACTAACAATAGAATGAACTCACGTAGTAAATCTTATATAATATGATGTAACGGAATATGATATAAAATTTTTCTCAAAATAGAGAACTTGAAGTTGAAAGAAAAAAATTTTATGTCACACATACTGAAATAGAAATAGAAATAATGGCAAACATAAAGTATCCGTCATTATATATATATATATATATATATATATATATATATATATATATGTATATATATGTATAATATGTATATATATTATATAATATATATATATATTATATATATAATGACGGATATATATATACATATATATATATTATATATATATATATATATGTATATATATGTATAATATGTATATATATTATATAATATATATATATATATTATATATATAATGACGGATATATATATA
Organism: Bombus bifarius; assembly: GCF_011952205.1. Taxonomy (NCBI): domain Eukaryota; kingdom Metazoa; phylum Arthropoda; class Insecta; order Hymenoptera; family Apidae; genus Bombus; species Bombus bifarius. The sequence goes on from NW_022885435.1 coordinate 138,109, forward strand.
CATATATATATATTATATATATATAGTGTGTGATTATTATATATATATATATATATATATATATATATATTATAATCATACACTATATAGATTAATTATTACATTGAAAAATTAATGCTGTTGTGAAAAGAAAATTGTAAGTATCTATATTTGTAAAATACATTCTGACGCTATAAAAGATACTTATACGTTACAAACTGGAATCTTAAAGTTACCGCAATCTTTAAAAGATCTTACGTTCAGAATAAAGTGAAATCAAAATTGTATGTACATGGTAAATTCACAATTATTTTTCGTTTCTGTTTCTAATCATATATACTGCATTATTTAACGATATAGTTAAATTGTTTTACGATATTTCAATCATAGGAAGTAAATATTATAGTGCTGTAGGATAAAGTAACAAGATTTTCTTCTGATTAAGGTTTCGTTACACGAAACGATCCACTTTTGGTAATGAGAGATACTTGAATCCTGCGTGGCAAACCGGTTGCAAAACTAAGTAATATTCGAACGCACCATACTAAATGAATCGTCGATTAATGGAAATCAACATTTTTGTAATTTTCATTATAACAATATTACTGACATTTCCCAAATTAAGAGAAATTCAAATACAACCTTATTTGAATTACACAAAGAGGAAAGATATTAAAATGAAGTACTATGCTATATACATGCATACATGTATGTATCGTTAAACACTAAACTATATGTGGAAAAATGGTATAGTATCGCTGGATAAAAATGAGAAAATTGGTGTTAAAAAATATGATCAATAAATTGTTCAATAATGAAATGCTACCTAGGCTGCTTTACCAAATTTTTTTTAGTTGGATCAAATTTTTATAAAACTGTTTGACAGATTATAGAGGCAGTGGAGGAATACTTTAATGAAATAACGAAAAATTTAGATGGAATAAATTAATGGACAGATAGGTGGAAATATTGAAGGCAAGTTAATATATATTTTGATTGAAACGATTACAAAACTTTCCGGAAAACTTACTAATTTAACTTGTTAATCATTTGTAATTGTAAAAATATGTGCAATACACGTGTATCAGTATTACGAGAAAACAATCCAGAAATAATTCAGATTTGCGTATAATTCTCCAAATAACAGTCACAAAGTATAATTATAGAATAAAATATTAAGAACTGAGCTTATAGCATTCTTCCCGAACATCGTCGCTTAAATAGGACGTTGTATTTGCATGTTTATAAATTATTATCCGGATTTCTGCTTCCTAAATCGCTTTCGTGTTCGAGTTGTAAATGTGACTCTTAGATTAATTTTATTGCGAGTACATTATTAGTTCGTAGAAATCAAATAAATGAATTTTTCCATAATTGAGATCCAATTAAATCGCTTTCTCGCACTCGCAAACGATAGATTTGCTGCATTTCTTTGAAATTCTTGGGCCTGATTTGAAAATAAAATTTACAAGAATTGCTCGTTTCATGATATCTGATACACCATTTCATTTATCCAAGAAAATAATTGAAAAAGTTTGTATAAAATAAGAGAATAGAAATTTATTTATATACTGTCATTTGTCACGTGTTTAATTGCGAGAGTATGAGAATATGGCACATAAGTTGTGACATTCTCATAGAATGATACTAATAGATACGTTTAATAGAAATAAATTTAGAACTTATACATAAATGTTCTTTCTCCTTATAATATTTTTCTACTAGAAAATGTTGACGTAATGAGCATACTAATGTATAGTGTAATGTAATAATGTAATGTACATGTATAATGTAACGTAAAAATGTATAATGTCTCTATAAGCGACGTAACATTGGAGTCAACAAAATAAAACAAAATTCTATTGTACGGTACCGTTTGACTACGTATATGTATTGCGCTGTAATACGAATATATGTGAAACACACAATCATATTGTAATCCGTAAAGGAGAATTGCGAAGGCGTAGGTCCGGTCTGCTCTCCCAAGTACGGATACGTAGGTTTATTTACGTAGGCCTTTAACTGTGATTCAACTTCAACTTGGCTGCGGTGGATCAGTAAGTGGTTGTGATTAGACTCGAGAGGATTGTTTTCTATACTTTTACCAATAACAACTAAGATTAGTATTTCATTTTTAATACATATTTCATTGATATCCATTCTATTCAGTGAAAATAAAAAGGATGCTGCTGTTATTGCTACATGTGGTAAGTATTTCCCATATCAAACATTCGTTAAGTATCATAGTTTCAATATTAATATAACGTAAATATAGTTTCAGATCTGATATTTTTCTTTCTATCTAATATTTAACATACAAAACGCTACTGTAATTGAATTACCCCTATTGTTAATGTTAATTCTTATTAAGAAAATTGCATGTTTTTTTGCTGAAAATTATATATGTTTGTTTATATATTCATTCAAGTTAGATACATTTCTTACTTTAGTAGTATCGATTTAAAATCAATCATTTTTGTCATTTTTCCAATTTAGATTTAAATATCCTTTCCTGAATTTTAATATACGAAAATCGTTTCTTCTCGTTTCTTGCAAAGTGTAAGTAAAAAGTTATTTCTCGCTTAACGACTGCGACGTGAGTATGCGTTGGATATTTTGTCCTTTTTTCGGTTTTAACTATTTGGTTACGTTAAATTAGATATACAGGGTGTCACCGAGCTGGTGGTACAAACCGAAAGGAATTGAATCTAAAACTAAATCGAAAATTTAGTGACAAATATGCCATAAAAATATCTGTCCTAGGTATTAGTAATATGGCTAATTATCGACTAAATATGAGCAAACGATCAGCAGGTTATTCTAAATGCGAAAATAAACGAAGCATGTGGAATAAAATTGTTTCGTTTAAGGGATCATCTTCAAGAAAGTACAGTATGAACATGTTTAGTTAGGAATTAACCTAGAACTTATTTCACACGTAGAATAATCTCCTATTGACTATTCTACTCCTGTCCAGTCGGGAATTAGCCATATTCAAGTATACCTGATTTCCAAACTCGATAGTCTCGAAAATGGAGCTCTGTACGAATAAATGTCACTGTACAATCTTGTTTTATCTTTTCATGTAGATCTTTTCGACTTGTACCGCCAATTCGGTGACATTCTGTATAACGCGAGCGATAATCGAAATAACATTCGGTTTTAAGCTGATTTTAAGCATTTGTATTGCATCTGTGAAAATTATACTATAGTTTAAACCTGATTAAACTGAGTACGTAAAAACTTATTGACATATTGTTTCACTACGTGTCTCTATTAATTTTAGAACGTATATATATCATTGGGATTATGATAAAAAATTTAGAGATTTAGTAATGTGTATCCATTAGGAAGTATAGCCACTTATACATACTTATTTCTTAATATCGAAATTTGTTCTTTCAATAATTTTAAAATATTCCAATCCAGCCAGTCCAAAGACAATACTTTTATCGGTTGATCTCAATGAAATAACGATATGATACATCCTAAACTCTATATGAGTGAGCGATTCTGATATTACTTCAAACTGTAAACGTTATATCAAAATCGTCCATTTGCCTATTCGCAAGTATCTTACTTTACGTCCGCTTATAATTAAAAATTTATTTTTGTGTTCAACCTTTTTCACATTTTCACAATTTTCTGAACTTCATTTCGATTAATACAGATTCTAAAGCGATTTATAATCTATCGTAAAGAATTACCTTTATTATACTTAAAATCGTCGATAAAATATGAAATAAATCGAATTAGCAAACGAAAGAAAAAGTTATATTTTCGCTACAGGTATTTGAATTTTGACGTATTATTATAAGAGAGCTTTAATAGAGATTGTCATAATTTTGATAAAGAGATGGAGATCTATGGATTGCTTACACACATACGTAAAATGATTAAAATATCTGTCAAGACGCGTGGTACGATCAGAAAACTTATTTATGTGGAAATAACGAAGAATAAGACAAAAGCGTAGAATAAAATCTTTTCATTTAAAGCCTTGTTTTCGAGAAAATCAAATTTAAAAATTCACCGAGTGCGCGTGTATCGGACTAATTCTTGATTAAATACGTTTAAACTCGATTTTCTAGAAAACGAGGTTTTAAATAAAGAAATATTTATTCGATATATTGGATTTATTTCAACTACTATGAAATGTTTGAAGTTAACAAACTGATATTTATCGTGGAGATGGATATTAAAATCATGGACAATATGTACAATATGTATTTTCGCACAAAGACCGACTGCGAGATTATGTTTCTGATTCTATCTATTTCCTGGCAATTGTTTATTCTTACTGGTAATGAGAAGTTTTCTCAATGTTGTCTTTTGTTTTCTTTATAAATAGACGGCATACAGAATAGAAAGAATACTGATCGCTGATCCTTACACGCTTCGTGAAAAGCTTGACAGGATTATTATGTCGATAATAATAATTTTTATCAAGAATCAAGAATCAAGAAGCGTAAAGATTGCTTATAAAATAAACATTAAATTATACTTTTAACTCGCTATTGTTTTCACTCATGTAGACAATTTCGCGATGTTACAAGTCAAAAAGAATACAAAATTCTGTAAATGACAGCTTTTAAAATCACGCAAATTTTATGATTTTTTCGTAAAGATATCATCTCCCTTGTTAATGAATATTTACCGTGGTTATTAAGTAGAACATACACGTTGCACGCACAATGACTTTCATATATGTTATTTGATCGAAGTTATTTCATGTAAGTTATTCGATTATATATACACCTTTTAAAACATGTTTTTCGTATTGTTATTATTTATCAGTAAATGTGTGCATAATTTAAGAAATATATTTTTCTATCATTCTTAATAAATGAATTGTTTTAATAAAATATAGGGTAATTTAACATTTTTTAAATTCCTATTATTTAGTTGATATCGACTAACATTACTCGCTAATAAATATTTGTAAACGAAAAGCAGATTAATTAGAATATTCTACTTTCTATAAAGTAATACATTGTCACAAAAAAAAAAAAACCAAATAGTAGCAGCAAAAATTCAAATGGAAGAAAAAAAGAGAAAATTAGAACATATGCAACATTAACACGATACACGTATAAAAGTTTCACTGACAAAGATGACGCTTCATATATACGCACACAGTTGTACCAATTCAACGTGTACAAGAGTCTCAACTCGTAAAAGTGAAAGCGATGCAAACGAAGGAGAAAATATGATCGTGAAACTCGACCAATTGATCGCTATAAAAAGATAAATTGGGCTTTCCTGCATGTAGCTCTGATAACCTTGTTCGACTTTCATTATTGGAAATTCTATAAACGAAAGAATCCTTTTCTTTCGTTGTACGTAAATTTAAAAAACTGTACATTATTCGTTTTATTATCGTATATTTACAATTTTAAAAATGAAATTTTCTGCAATAAATTCATTAATGTGTTCATTGGCAATGAACTTTCTTAAAATAAAGGATCAATAGGAGTTGATTCGTCGCATATGTACCGTATCGTGTAATTACGAGATTGTAACATTTTTTGTTCATGTGCAGCTCTGCACTTGACCACAGTGTCATTTTATCTTTCAAATCAGTATAAGTACTATAAGTACTTACCTATAAGTAGTATAAGTACTATTTACCTATGTCAGGTAGGCTCGTCTATCGATCGGTGATTATACACGTCATGATCGATCTTTATTCAACAGCAATCCGAACTTCCTGCACAGAAATATTTATAGTACTTCATCTGACCCTGACTAAACTAAACGCAATGCTATTAAAGCAATCATATAATGTAATACCTGGATGCACGTAACTATGTCGTTTCAACATACATAGTTGTACATCGTTTCAATTCTTGCGATATATATCGTACAATTACTTTTTGTCCTCATCAAATACAAAATTATAATCTAAAACTTGAGTTTCTATACAGTTACGAGAATACATATAGACCGCGTAATAGTATTTTATAATAGCGAATTAAACCTTGATAGACGCTTTATATTATAATGAACATTACGGATGAATATGATAATACGAAGATAATATAACGCAAGCTACACAATACAATATATAGTTGAACAATATAAATTAACACGTAAGAGAACAAACACATTGATCGATTTACACTTGTGATACCAACAATAAGTCATTCAGTGTCAGCGTAACGAGTATGTAATGTGATCTTCAATTTTCTACATTTAACAACTTAGGGATAGAAAATTAGTTATACAAAAATATGAATAGCGTTACGTGGCCATTGCAGTACTTACAAATCTATAATGTAGTATGAAAGCAAGGTATTTATTAATTATATTAACTACGTATTTCGAAATTCGAAATATCGAACATAAGTTATAAAATAGTTATTTAAATGTTATACGGGCAAATATAAAGAAACGATATGAAATATAAAGAAATATAAAAGCACTAAATCAACATTCGATCATACGAAACATGACGATATCTTGTTGCTGCCTCGTTATAGGTAACAAATATAAAATGGAAAAGATTAGCTATTGTGCTTAAATAGAAAATGAGATGAAAATGATTTTATGCAGGAAAACCCGCGCCAGTTCCTTGAAAGAGTAGGGGAATGACGGTAAAGCAAAGAGTGGAGATCCATAGAATGGTCGGCGATAGCTTTGAAAATACAAAGCATCCACATCGTCTCAGTCCCCGTATCGCGTCTGCTCCGCTCACTTCGTTCAAATCCGTGCGGATGATTCACTGTGGTACACATATATCGATTTCCTTTTTCTACTTCATTTTCACTTTTATCTATAAGTTCATTTACAAATAATAAAAGACCAACTGAATAGATCACACAAGCTATTTAAAGTAGAAGATATATTCGACAAAATTCAGATAAAAAATATATTAAAATTCCATTTTAATTTTTGCACTGCAAGGAAAATGAAAAATGTTGTTTAAATTTTATCGCTTTATGTTTGAAATCAAGAATGTCCGTTTTTTCTAAGTTTTATGTATCAAAGAAAGGATGAGCTATGAAATACTTTATATGATTTGGTTAAAAATAGTAGAGTCTTGTGTCATTTCACTTTCCTTTACTGAATTCTGAGAATGTACAATCTTTCAAAAAGTATCGTTAGACGACGAAATATCCATTAGCTTTGAACAATTTTATACGTGATTTATAAAAAAGAAGAAGAAACACGGAAAGAAGGGGAAGAAAAAAGAACAGCATGGTGATATAATTCTACTGTAGTTTTATAATCATTGCAACGACTATGCTTTTGTGGATATTGAGCTGCCTGAACCTGTTAACGGTAAGCTGAATTCTGAGACTTTTATAATTAATTGCCTTAGATATAACACGTCTCAAATGCATCTCTTGGCTGCATTCTTCGCATTAAAACACGCAGGAAAAACATAAATACAATTTCGTATTCGTATCCTAATTAATGTATCAGGTGCGCGTAACAAACTTTTATAGTATAGTTTAATAGCACATATACTATAGTGGATAGTTTAATAGAATTAAAACAATTATTCGAAACCTTTATTTCTGACCAACAGAAAATGTTGAAAACTATATTTCATGTACAAATGATGAAGCAGCGTTTCTTTATAAAGAGTGTATTTAAAATGCAAAACGAGTTCGGTAACTGAACTGGACTTAACTGTTTTTTTGATTGTAGTCAGGGAAAACTGTAAAGGAGAATTTTTCATTGTTTACCAAGCTCTATCGCCGTGCAGTGCGATTTTTTACAAAAAGACACTAGTACATTTGTATTGATTAATTCCACGTGCCAATACTCTTCAAAACATATAACTTTTATCTAACTTTCCAAAATACCTAATCATTACTTTAAACATTTTTTCACTCGTTTTTCTTATATTTTCCCTCATATCGATCAGCACTCATACTTAAACAGTTCCTTTAATTCATTCTCTTCCTATTTTTTAAAAAGTCCCACAAGAACAACCGAAGGAGATTTAAGTTTAAACGAGGGTGCGAAATCATTTTTATCGCTTTTTCTCATTTTGTACCTACAACTAGGCTGTGTATAATCTTTCCTTTTTTGCTCAAACCAACAATACTTTCTTCAATTGTGTTCTCTTCTCCTAAAATATGTTCACGGCAGTTGTACACGATTGGCGTATTCGCGACGATGATCTCTGCTGCAGGATTTGGATTTTTATCGCGCTTGATGAGAACAATAAACACATCCACTTTCTCGTTACTTGCAAAACCTATCTTTGCGACTATACACTGACGCGATCTGACATAACTTTCGATATTGCACTAGTTAATAACTGAATATGATGATAAGTCTAGATAAGTCTGAACACGAGGCATCATAAATGACACGAGAATTCTCATTAATATCACTGTTAGTAAACATAAACAACGACGCGACGTGACATTTCAATTATCGATGAACATTCTATAAAATTTGACATATCTGACAAAATATTAATTTCTTTGAAATTGTATTCTAATACTTGTTTATGCAGATTGCCAAGAAGAATCAGTTAAGGCAAAAAAATCACAGGGTTTCATCTAATAAAATGCAATTGCTCTTTGCAACTGCACCGGCGCAGTTCTGAAAGAATACGCTGCGGTAAAACCCGATAAACAATGCAAAATTCTCTTTTACATTTTTTTGTATTTGGGATAGGAACATATATGGCCAGCATATATGCCCCGTTATTAGACTAATCCTGTATCCAAAATACATGCAAAAAAGTAGAAGCAACCATTGTATATTTAGAACATATTTAATAACAAAAACGGTGAAAATTTGCTGTTTCTAATACGTATACGTATGCTAGTATCCTCGTATTTATATAAATATTCTACTTAAAACAAATTACTTTTCCATATACTTTTTTTAAATACCTTAGTTATCTACAAATCTTTATGTGTTTTTTCACATATATACATCGGTTGTTATTCTTGTTTACACAATTGATAAATCTAAATGCGTTTAAGAATGAAACATCAGCTAATTAATTCCGCGTTTTAATGCATTGTACTATTACATAGTGCTTCATTTTTATTACTATGGTATAGTATCATCGAGCAAATGTTAAGACGTCTTACGATTATAATAATCTTATTATAATTATTCTCATTATATTAATACATATTACATATTGTCATGTATGACATAAATTCCCACTCTTAATTACCCAATAATATCCACATAACATAAGTTTTCACACAACATTCGCTCCCATGTAAGCAGAGTTTGGTTGAACATACATGTGTTTATAGACCGTGAAAAACTGGCGAGTAAGGAAGAAAGGACATTATAAATACATATACATATATCATCTAACTCTGCCAACCTTAATTACTCTCTTATTTGTCACGATACAGAAAAATGTTTCAAGAGAAAGTTATTGTACATGCATTTCAGGAGGAAAATTAGACTGTAAAAGTGAATGTCATTTCAAGGTCACATTTTCTGAGATTTTGACTAGTAGTAATGTCACTTAAAGGATATGGCCTATTTTTTTGTTTACCACTAAATACGATGTCCCATGACATATCACTTGAAATAATTTGGGTCAAAAATTCCGCAAGCAATTCATTGAGGTACAAGTTCAAGGAAGGTGAATTACTGAAACAAAATGAAAGAAATTTTCGTCATTTCAATATTATCGGACATGGTTGCATACGTTCTGCTCTGATATTTTTGGTAAACGAAAAAATGGGTCGTTTCATTAAAAAAAGCATTACTACTAACAAAATCTCAGGACATACGACTTTCAGATGATTTTTACCTTCAGAGCTCAATTCCTCCCCTGAAACACAATAACTTTCACGCAAAATAATTTCTTGCATCGTGACAAATAGGAGAGTTATTAGAAAGGGTGGCGGAGATAAATGTGGCCTCCTGTGTATGCACGATATATCTGCGTACATATATATCTTCTTTCCTAACGTTTAGAGTTTCTTGTAATTTACAAGTATTATCGTTCCTTAACATTATATAACTAAAAATTTGTACATTTCTCCTGTCTTATATAAATCGCGAATAAGTAAAAGCAATAAATACTTTTGAACTTGAGCCTTTAAATATTATATTACATGCATCAACTATTACTCATTATTTTAATACACAATAGTATTTATTTATTATTGCTTAGTCTGTGCCTTTCGGCTTTGGACGAAGCAATAATTGGTTTTACACCTCTTATACCTATTTCGCTTCTTATATATCTACCTCCCCTCTTATCCACTCTATTATATTGCACTCCTTTAATTATTCTATCTCTAAAAACTAAAACTAAAAAAACTAAAAACTAATGACTAAAAACTATTTCAACTTTGGGCTACCTCCTTGCTGTGCTTCCTTCCTGTCGTTCCTCTCCGTCTTGTATTGTCCTTCTCTTCTCTATTATTGCTTTTAGTTCTGTTAGACCTTCTCCAGTCTCATTTGGTGTTTTTTTTATGTCCTTTGTTGTTATTGTCGTCTATGTCGTTATTTCACATTTTTCTATTACATGTCTCAGGTCTTCTTTCCTTTCACATAGTCTGCATCTTTTTTCTCCCTCTTCTTTCCAGTATTTCCTTGCTTTGGTCTCATTTCCACATCTTAATACACAATAGTAATTATAGTGTTTGCAATAATATTTCTTCTCGCCCTGTTGTAATATGTCGTCTCTTATGTAGTATTTACAATTTGAAAGTCATGAATTTTGGGAAACATGTTCCTCAATGTTTCTTATATTTTATTTTTAATTCCTTGCAATTGAGGCGTTTAATATATCGACAGATTTTTTCCTTAACCTTTAATTAAAATTAATATTAAAAAAATATTTATACCGGTTGTGTAAGAAAGTATATTTATAAAAATTTATATCACGATAATATTTAATAAAATTAAGTAATACAATAATGTAATTGAAAGCGCAAATAAACATATAAATATTTGCAATTATAATACCTAATATTTTTGTATTTTCCGATAAAATAAACATAATAAAATATTACTTTAATATTAAAAGTTACACATATCTGGTATGTAACGTATAAAAGGGACAACTTGATGCGCTTATATTCTTAGGACGTATGGCAAAACGTTGTTGAGTAAAATGCACTAATAATTAATGCAACGTGTTATGCATGTCAAGTTGAAATTGCGAAGGTCGTAATTGAATATGGAAAACGAATGGACTCTCGATGAATGTCAATTTTATTAATGAATAGGATTATTGCTGTGACACACATTTGAGTATAGAACTAAAATTGATCTAATTACGTACATACAACGTCCAATAATACACAATGAATACTATTAGCAAGTAATGTATATTCTAATGTAAAGCAAATTCCCTCTTCGAAATTATCAGTCATATTTTTTTTGGAAATTAATCATTAATTCGTTTAATCTAAATATTAATTTTCATATGTTTAGAAACGTACATTTAGAAACTTGCAAAACGTACAAAGTATATATCATTTATAAAGTTCCATAAATTTACAAATTGCATACAGTAGCTGTAAAAAGTGTTTGGCTATATGATATTGAAAAATTAAGAAGAGCTTCGTTAACCGCTTCCCGTGCCATTTAGTTCGACGAAACTCAGGCCCAAGCGGTAGACATCGACGCGCGCTAAACAGACCAGACTGATGCTCGTAAACAGTCGCAATACGAACAGAAATGTAGAAACTAACATTCAGTCACGATCGTAACGGGCAAAAAAAAAAAACAGTCCGCGAGCTCGGCTTATGTTATGTTATGTTTACGTTTGGCCCAAGTATCTGGTCGCTAGTCAAACTCGCGATATTTATGTTTGGCCCAAGTATCTGGTCGCGAGTCAGACTCGCGATATTCGTGTTTGGGTCAAAATCTTCATCGCGAGTCTGACTCGATAAAGTACGGGAAGGACTTAATAAATAGTTGAAATCAAGAGTGCCCTGATTTTAACGGCAAAACTTTGTTGGTATACTCTGTGGGGCAAAAGAATTAAAAAAACGTAAAGCAGATTATTTAAAACCTTATTAGAAAATAAACGTTCTCTAGTCTACTTGCATATACGAGCCATGTTTATTGTCTAAGATCGTCAAAGATAGCGTAACTTTCTTAGCATTTCCAGAGGTAACTGATACGTTGTCCCCAGTATCTCAAAATATTCATTGCCTTTGACAATATAAGATTGACAGCGATTGAAAGTAGAATTTATTACCCTGTGCAACTCATTTATATTTCGTCTTGTCTCAGTAAACGCGTTACTAATTCTCTTAATAGATTCATGGCGCGAATTCGTATTTCGTATTTTTTCTTAATTAGGCCCATAATATATACCGTCAATGTTCCACCGATATAACTTGGTCCCAACTTTTGATAGATACTAAATGTGTATAAACTCACAATTTTCCTTATTATAAATGGATGTATATTCCGTTCCACTGAAAGTAAATTACAATTTTAACCAATCATATCTTATAGTGACATCTAAAGTAAGCGTCGAAACCGCTAAATTACTGTTAGTAAAGCATTGTCTGTACGATCCCTGTCAGTTATTTTCTCCGTCACCTTTCCCTTGCTTCCGTTGTCCCCAATACTGCAGATCTCACTATTCTTTGTACTGCCTCGTTTTATCATTAACAATCTGTGTATACGACATTAAAGATAATTTTGCTGTTAGCAATACATTTCTAGAAGTACATTACAAAAAGAATCGAATATAATTGCGCACGCACATCTTCACATTTGTCTCATAATGTTTATATATTATATAAACACATATATATTAAATTTATATTAGTTATATTAAAAATATCTTCCATCCCACTGAAAGTAAATTACAATTTTAATCAATCGTATCTTATAGCGACATCTAAAGTGAATTTATTTTATTATTGATGATTTTAGTGTACATATATTTTATTATATCTCAGTTTTATAATAATAGAGGTAGGCTTCTTCTAATCTTGTAAGAATACGATAAGTCAAGATACAAAACACGAAAACGAGTTATTCAAATCGACATTATCTGTTTTCAAAGAAGAGAAGACTGCAAAATGTTGTGCCATAATTTAACTTGTGCATGTCGTTGGAGAAATGAAAATTTATTTCCATCTTTAATAATTCACAATAAATAAATATACATCTTGCTTGGTCGACAATGCACATTCACATATTTATACAAAGACATGGTCTTTTATTATAAATTATGATTGATATATTATTATATTTATTTTTCGAACGACAGAATATATTGTCCAATCAAAAAAAGTGGTATCCCTAAAGCATCTTGTTACCGTGATCACCAAAATAACGTTATAAATTGATTTGAAATTCTTATTCGAAACATGTTTTCTTATTATTGAGAACAAATTATGATTCCCTATTTTATCTCGAATCTCGTAATGGTTAGAGTAATTTTGTAAACTATATATATATATATATATATATATATATATATATATATATATAACAATTTCAACTACTATAGCTTTTGTAATTGTTTTACTTTCGATTATATTACACTGCATGTGCAGATCTCATTATAATCCTTTCGCAACATGATATTGCACACTCTAATATCGTATCCACACAACTGTCCATAACAGCTTGTAAGCAACAGTGTGAACGCGACATAAGGAATAAGAAACCAATAATTATTCAATCGAGACATAATAGAGCAGTTATAAAAGTATAATTAAATACTGGAATAATATCATGGTTATAATGTCACTTAATTGCTACTTGCAGCTTCCATATTTTCTTAATAATAATATATACTGATAAAATTGTAATTTTGAGAATTATTCAGAGCGCTTATTCAGCAAAATTATACAGTCTGATATTCGAGAAGAATAAAAAATAATAATACAGTAAATGTAACGATAACGATAAACATTAGCGTGCCATGAAAATTATCGGAAAGAAACAGTTCTTTTATAGCACAATACAATGTAACGATTATGTCTAATTTATTGGTCTTCTGAATAGAAAATTGCGAAAATTTCATTTCTGAAACAGCCATAGGCTATCTAAAAAAGCAAATGATTTTAATGCATTGTACATTTATTCTTAGGGTAAATATGTCAACTTTTATGTGATAGCAAAATCAATGCAAAAGATACTTTGTGTATCTCTATATACTTATCATCATAAAAAAAATATTAGAATTTTTATATCAAAATATGTTACGAACATTTACTTCTTATAAATGGAATCATGCGTATACGTACTTATTTGTACCAATCTTATAGTGAATTTGAAACAAATCCAACCGTTATACATGTGTCATAAAAAAGAAAGAGGAATACGTTAATTTTGAAGTGTTTGTTTTCTGATGAAGCAAATAAAATCCATCATGTTGGGAAAGAATAAAGCAATGATAGCTTTTTAACATAAATGTATGTTACTTTGATTTGTCCGACTTCTTTAAAATCATTGATAGATTATTTAAATACAAAATTTGGAATCTGTAGATCACGTTATTGCGTCATGTTAGTATACGTAATACTTCTTTAAATTAAATATCTTTTCTCAATTATATATTGGTAAACTCAACATTGTTGAAGATATTTCTACATTATTAAAGGTCTTAATATCGATGTATAAAAGTAATTCATAGTTGACAAACGATACTTATTCAAATATTACCTTAATCCGTTAGACTGCAGCATCACACAACATCCGTCAAATTTATGTATTATATTTTCGTATCTCTTTTATCCCATACAAAATATTTACGATAAAACATGTCTGTTGACAGTTTCGTCTTATAAGACAATCGCAAAGTCACAAATAATGTACTACAATGTCCCAACAATAACACGTTCTTTATCGGTTATATGTTGTGTTTATTTCTGCATAAAGCAGTTTGTCCCTCTCAAATTGTAAGAACAGATAAGCAAAGTAAAAAAGAAAATCACTGGCCAAAAGGTGCATTAAATAAATACATTATACGTAAAATAAAATACTTTTTTCTAAACTGTATTCAATTGATTTCCAATTTTATTTTCGAATATTATTTGAATAAATAACACTATAGAAGGTACAGTGAACCAAGCATGGGAATTTTCGGCTACCCGAGACTTTTATCCTTGTCAACATATACAGTATACAGCAACGCTTAATGATATATTGTAATATTAACACTTAAATGATTGACGAGTAAAAAATCAACAAATAAAAGAAACAATATCAACAAACATATGTGTAGTAAGAATATTGATTGTAATAGCAATATTACATCAAGAAATACAAGAGATGCATGTGCATGTATCACATTTTTCAAGAAAAGTAGATGTAGTATACGGAAAACTAAAAGTTTATTCATAACTTTTAAACAATAGACCATTAGAACATTGGAAATTGCCTCCTACATTAAAAGAAAATTAGAATATAATGCATTATATCAATATAAAATTAGAATATAATTTCCCTAAATCATCCGAAAGAAAAATCATATTGGCTGAGAGCCACAAATTCTTCCTATTTAGTTTCGTCATTGTAAGTATTGTAATTCGTGTGTATTATGTCAAGCTTCCGAAAATCGAGAATCAATCCACTGAATCCATTTGGGATGAAAGAGTAACACTTATTTTAACATATGTATATCTACCTATTTTTAATCCTCCACGAATATTTAGATATTTTTATATACAGGGTGGTTGGTAACTGGTGGTACAAGCGGAAAGGGGGTGATTCTACGCGAAAGAAGAAGTCAAAAATATAGAATAAACTTTTTTTTTTATTTTTCCATCGAGACAACGATCTACAGTGAGATCCGTTATAACGAGACGTGATAAAGTGCACGCGCACCGAGCGAAAATTCAAAATCGATTTTCTCGAAAACAAAGCCTCAAACGAAAAATTTTTATTCTATATTTTCGACTTCCTTTTTCGCGTAGAATCACTCCCTTACCGCTTGTACTACCAGTTACCAACCACCCTGTATATCTGTCTCAGGATAACGAGTCGAACCGGAACTCCACTTGAACCGAGACTTGCGCTTATTGCTAAATCAACAATACACCTACCTATCAAATCCGCAACTACCAAGAGTTGGATGAATTGCAGTATCGTCTTTATAAACGAATTTTTCTCTGGTACTATTTTTGCCGAATAGGCAACATGGCTATAGTAGTGCAACAGTACGAACCCATAGCCCGAAAAGGACAACCATACATTTTAGACGTGTATAACAGAAAAAGGATTATAAGAAATATAAAACAAGATCGTACATCAAGTACATTACAATTATCCGTTGATCTGTTACAATATCCACTACACGGTTGGCATTAGAAGAAACCAGTTATAGCGAAGTTATAGGAATAAAACTACAAGCGAAACTAATAGAAAGGAAAGACATAATATGTCTAAAATCTAGCAAATTCAGCTTAAAAAGTGACATCTGTTAAAATGATGTAATTTTTAACCATAAAAATAAATTTAACATTCTTGGTATCACTGGACAGAAAATGGTGTTGCGAAAGAAAACGAAAGATTCAAAGTTAAAGATGAAAACCATGGACTTGGAAATGTTCTTATTCAGAGATCTATTTCATCATTTGCGATTGAGGATTGATATTAATTACTTATTCATAATGATAATACGAACATAATGAACATGAGATCTCCTACTTGTATATGGAAGTATTGTCCTCAAACTCGATACGCTTATGGACACGACCTTCCACTTCCAGCATTCGCTTGCGAAATTTTCGACTCAAGTTATTTGAGGGTTGTGGCGTGGAGCATGAGTAGATACGTTTTCATCTTATCTTTTCAACGAGGAGCAAAAAATAAATCATTCTGTTTAAAACAGTTGTATTATCAGTAAAATCTCGGAAGATATGACTTTCAGATAAAATTCGTTTACATAAGCTAATTTGCCCCTGGAATTACAATAACCGTACAGTTAACACTATAAACCTATATATCTACCTAATCTATATAAACACTAACCTCTTTGCCTTTTGTTTTACACAAACAAAACATATATACATTATCCATATTCTTCGAATTTGTAATATTTCTTACATATCTTGTATATTCAAAGTAGTAATAATGCGAGAAAGTTTGCTTTTAAATATGTAGATTTCTACCAACGTGTTTTGTTACAAATATGAACGAAATATAAGTTATGCAACACGAAGAAAGGTGATTAGACTACACCAGCGGATGATTCGCATGCTTATTATAGCGTAAATATTGAAATAACTTTGCAAATTTCAAACTACAATAACTTCTAAATTAATAACTTTAGCTCTCCAGTTCCTATAGACAGTTGTACCATCTTTCATTTCATTTATTCTGCTTTATCTGTATTAGTATACTATTTATATCAATATATTGATTCGCAATATTGCTTATAGGATTCTTGTATTTTTTTATTTTTCAGTTACTCTTTTCGTATTGTGACATTGAACTTCTTTGCTGTTTTAAAGTAATGACATGTAATAAAAAATTTGTAAGCTTTTATTAAAAATGAGAAAAACAAGTATTTTATATATATATATAGCTCAGACTAAACTCTTGAATATTGTTTTTTGTATCGATAGAAATAGAATTGAATACAATTTCCCATATTGCATTACAATCAAAACTAGATACAAATAAATATTTTAATACTATTTTGTAAAGAATGGAATTATTGTCGCTACTGGTTATCGATTAATACAATCAAAATCTTAGTATCTTTTTGTAGCAAATGGCAATTTGAAAAATATCTGATACTCGGATGCATGAAAATGTGTAGAATAAATTTCAGAATATACTTCTTTTTTCCAACAACGTTTCTTTCCATTTCTAACTACTTTAAAGATGATCACACAGTATTGAGAATATTATTAATCACGTGCAATTTATATTGAAGGATTGATTCATATTGTAGGATTGTTCACGATCGTCTACTGGTTTGGTGACTAAGCGCCATAGTTCTGTGCTGAAATACATTGAAATCCTTTTTCCTGCGACGCGATCAACGCGCCAACAATAACATAATCGCAAATAATGCACACTCAAAACGACACGAATAAAATTCTACTGTGTCAATCTGAACATTATATCTGCGTCATATATTAATGCTACATAAATTAAAATACAATTAAATATGTTATTACTTCGCGTTATTAATTAAGTAATCCTACCCTGCAGACTCTCACAATACAAAGTCCTTTAGTTGCAAATTAAATACAAAACGCTAAAGTCGAAATTAAACAAAGTATCAATATCAGTAAATAATAGGAATATTAACAATGATGTTGACTGTATTATACCATATTCTTAATCAATATTTATGGTGTTAACTCGAAGAACATTCAAGCTCATGATGAACACTAATTTCCAAACTGATCAGAATATTATATAAATTACACGGTAAACGAAATGTATCCCAAATGTGACAGAGAAGATTCCAATATCGCATATTGACAATGCTATTGTTGATTGTATGCGGATCCTTGAAGCACCTTTTGAATTTATTAATCCTGATTCATTGTTGTATTTTGTAGACTCAAATTACAATTATATCTCAAATTTTTGTTCAAACAGTGCATCAGATTGTTTATTAAACGACCAACGATTAAACGATTCATCACTCGCTTTATGATCCCTATGAAGAATAAAACGATATATTTTTCATTTTCTAATAAAACCTTGAAAATACTGAAATCATCTTATACAGGTTTCTTATAAGAGGTGTTACCTTATTGTATTTCTCTGTTCACTTACCGACATAGCATAAAATAAAATTTACAATTTACGGGAAAACAATTGTTATTTTTCGATCGTTTCAGGTTTCCATCTTGTGTTTGTCTACGAGTGAAATAGAAGCTGAAAAAAGTGGTTGGAACGTTGATCCAAATACGCAATATCATATTCAAACCGACGAAGGACCTGAAAGGTACTTTCGTTTCCAAACATTAAATGGACAATACAGAAAGGAGAAAAGATTATTGGATGGTACAGTTATCGGCACAGAAGGCTGGCTAGACCCTCTTGGATATTTACGACTCAAAGATTACATAGCTGACGATAACGGATTTCGAATTCTCAGGTAACGTAAATAATTATAAAATGTGCGTGTCTAAACATACGTATATTATGTTACGTATGTAGTAAATCTCGTTGAAATTTTTCTATTACTCCACGCAATACGATAATGGGCTTAATTTTGTATAAAACTAGTCGTTGACACGTTTCATTCACACCTAACCCAGAGCCTCCTTACACTACGTTAATAGTGTTGTCACTCGGAACAAGCGAATACAGGTTGTTATCGGAACTTACATGGGGACAGGATACGTATAACTGCCACCTTTGAATGTTTGACCTTGTGTCTTATTAATAGTCATAGCGTAACAAGTCTAATAAGGAACTGCCACCGTTTACATTAGAATGGTAGATCCGATGAAGTCATTGGTATTCGACGTATCATGATTTTTGCTCCAGTAGCAATCTGTCAACACTGTCGTCTCTATTATACTATACTTATTCAGATTGTGTATTTACATCGTGTTCCATCGTATCGTTTTGATGGATTTACTTTACCATTAACCCTGATTACATCTATTACTATCTTCGACTTTAAAAAATAAATTGCCATGTCCGTGGAATTTAATGAATGAAGAGACGCGATAATGAACAGTGTCCTGCTCGTCCACTACTATATCGATCGAGATATAAATCTGAGAAGAAGCATCAACATTATTTAAAATGAAATCGTTGATACTGTTTACCGATTTATTTTGTTGGAGCTAATATTGCTCGCTCTTGAAACCGGAAAAAAGAGATGTGTTAAAAGAAGAGTCGGAACAATTCATTCATGCTCTTGGCCATATTACAAAAAATATTAGAAAAGTGGGTTATCGAGTGGAACCTTTCCGCTATAGTTCGCAAAACCTTCCATAGAGACGTTTATGGTAAGAGAAAGCTCCTGATTCGAGGAGCACGCATAAGATCTTTTAAGGCATTCGTTGACTCAGCTCACGTACCTTTGAATATTACGGGCAAGGTTTACCAAGTCTTCTAGCACACAGTGACATTTCCTATCAACTCTCTGTTATTATTACCAATGTCCTTGAAAGTTCTACCAAAAGTTTCTATTCCACTTTTACGAGACATTGAACTGTCGTCCCACACAATGACAGAACATGATAAAAGAATCTTGGATTTAACGCTTTGCTTTGAAATGTTGCACACGGCGTTTTCATCTCAACATATATTTGATGGTAATTTAGACATTGCGTGCTAAAAACGTTGCAACTATCCCAGCTGAGGCAACTGCAAGCGCAATTCGACCTTCGAAGCGTAGATTGTTAAACAGCAAATTGATCATGAAAGTTTTTCTTGTTCTATCAGGTGCGTCCAAAGGACGTTTCGTTTCGCGCACTGGTAAGAATCGCATTATATGCAATTCTTGATCGTCATTTAGGGTTAATCTAGTTGCAAATATCTTCTGTTCATTATAAGATCTTGTGCACTGTTCGAAAAAAGAAGGCTTAGGGTTCTCTCGCTCTTCCCTAATATCGACTGTACGATTTTATCAATTTCAGTAAGGGCTGAGATGAAAATTATATCGTTTGAATTCCAAGTCTGGCAATGAATGCTTGGTCCGGATGCGGTGTAAGGTACGGCCTGGCACGCTATCTCTGTGCTTCATCGACAAAAATAGTACATCGGATATTTGACAAAATGCTAATATCACAGAAAATAAAAATCCAACGTTCGAAGCAGAACTTGCGAGGACCGCTTCTATGAGAGTCTTGTCCTAATAGGAATCGTTTTCTAACAGATCGAATGTTTTACAGGCCGGCTGAAGAAATGGGCGCATCGCACGATTTACAGCGATAGACTTTTAACGACGCGGAGTAACATTCGTAGACAGTAGCATTCGTGTTGTTGGGGTGGGTGGTGTACACGTGACTGACTGCGTTTTTCTAGCGAGGAACCTAGCTTACGACGTTAAAACATATTATAATTTTAAGTACAATAGGAAGATATCTCGTTGCAGAGTAGCGTTTTGGCAAAATGATCAACGACATACAACTTAAAAAATGCCACCAATGTAGTATTTCGCGAATGTGCTGCGATATCGGCAGCGTTGTCGCCGGTAAATAGAACACGCTGTCCATTCTCAAAATAGTCTGTCAAGTGCATAATGGTAGGCGACGTCTCGTGGATGCTAAACGATTGTATTCTCCATTTCATTTTAAGCATTAATGCTGAAAGTAGTTTGATCACTTTCTTTGCTGATGTATTCGCATATATACAGGATGATTGGTAATTGGTGGTACAAGCGGATCTCGTTATAACGGATCTCACTGTAGATCTTTAAAAAAATTAAAAAAAAATTTTTATTCTATATTTTCAACTTCTTTTTTCGCGTAGAATCACCCCCTTTCCGCTTGTACCGCCATTTACCAACCACCCTGTATATATATGTGTGTGATCGATTTAACAAAGTTACAGAGTTCAACATTGATATGAGAGCTAAACGTTGTGAAAAGAGCGGTGTTGTATGGTCTGACCTACCGGTTGTCGGTAACCTTTTCTCCCCCCGATCCAATCTCATCGTAGGATATTTTTTACTGCATACCTCCATTGCCGAACGAACATTTTGCATTCAAGGGTCCGTACGATACCTGGGTCATTTATGTGACAATCGTTACGTGTAGTTCTGAATCTGAGAACAGGATCAGGAATTTCAACACTAATCGGAGAATCTATTTTGTCGGACCTGATTTTACTTTGCAGCCAAACCAAAAGTTGTATGTATTTGCTATTCTACGGTGTATAGGAAATATTTAGTAGTTCCAAAAATGTTGCCTTTATTAACCAAGTATATTTATTCTACGTAACTCCAAAAGAAACGTAATTGACCTTTATATGCCCCCAAAAAGACTAATAATACGAAATCGTAGTCTCCTCGACACTATTTAACCCTTGGCATCGTTCTATTTGTGATCGGTTATTTCACGTGCTAAGAAATAATTTCCTGTTTCCTCGTTAATATCATGTTACTTGCCTTTTATTTGACTGCGAAATACGAACATATCGTAAATGTTGTCAACACAAGAGCTAATAGAACATTAACGTCACTTTCCAGGAGAACGGTTGAGTTTCATGAAGCCTATAGTTTCTTTTGGAAAGTTAATCCTCGCTATGAGTAGAATACGGTAGAATAAAAAAATTTCACCTTTTGATCTTGATTTTGAAATTCAAGGTCAATATTGCGACATGTTTTTTTGTACCAATTTTCAGAAAACCGAGTATGTGGAATCACGCTATCCTGGTCGCAACATATAATTTCTTAACGGCCGATACACTTGAGAGCAGAACGTTTGAACAGTTTTACTCCATCGGTCGAACCAAGAGTATCCAAGCTTCGCATATCGCGTGTCTTGCGGATTAATCCAATCGTTTCAGCGCTAGTTTTTCTGAATCAATCGCCTAAAGTTGACTCGCGGCATGATACGCGAGTGGGTGAGACTTTTACCCTCACTGACACGATGCAACCCACTTTTTGTGCTTTTTTTATATGTAGCACCTCGTAATTTAACTTCCTGTTAAGTTCATAAAATAAAACTCCGTGTATCATCACCTGTTCTGATCTATAAGAAGTTTTCATGTCCATCATTTTAACAAAGTTTACACATAGTGCAGTATGTTGATATTTCTGCCAAGGACCCCATAAATGCAGAACAAACTCAAGATATCATCCGTGGCTGAAAACCTATTTGAGATTACATACGCGTAAGGGAAACAAGTATTCTGCATACTAGCCTCCACCCAATGTTCTTGTAATATTTCTACGTTGTAGCACACGCTGGCATTGGATACGATCTCAATAGTCGAATAATATGTGATTCCCAACTTTATTAAAGATACTTATTCAATCACGATTATTACACTTACTAAATCAATACTATATACTGTATACTATATCCAATATATTATTTATGCTTATTAAATCAATTATGAATACCGAGGAAATTTCAAGTTAAAACAATATGAAATTCAAACTAATCTTTTTAATTAAGATTAATGACAATCTGCGCAAAGTGGAATTTAGATGTGTTCATCAAAAGAATCTCACCAAGCTGTGTCTAGTGAACATTTTTTTACAATATACATATTAATAATTAACATTGTAAGTCTACGCTTACGTTAGTGCTTTGAAATTCGCAATGATTTATAAATGTGGTCATTTAGAACAATAAGAAGAAAGAGAAGACGAAAAGAAGACAGTTTTATTCTTCTACGGGCTTCTGAGGCTTCCTGGACGATACAATTATTTACATACCATTGTATTCATAATAACTTAAAAAATGAAATAAAATTCTCTTTACATAATTAAACAATATCACGTTTTTTAATAAAAGAGACGAGGAACTCCCAAAATCGAATATATGTATAATTGAATTTATTTAATTTAATTTAATCCATTCTATTCCATCCAATCCTATTCGAGCCCATTCCATACCATTTTTATTATTGCTGCGAATTGATCAAAATATCTAATTAATTATACGAAAATTTTTGTTTGTATTAGGTCGAAAATGATTTATGTGGGTAAAAACAGACCTATTTACGATGCTGTAACGGAAGCAAAACGAGTGCCTCCTCAAACTGGAATTCTTGTACAACCAGCACGTCCACCAAATCCTTTCAGGTAGTATTACTACTTTATAATATATAGTTTTAGACAGAATACAAGTTTAAAAAGCATAGGATGGCCACGAAAACATACAATTTTACTAGAATTATTACATACAAGTCTTTATGCATAAAATAATAAAATTTTTAAGTTATCGTTAAGGTTATCGTCGCTAAAATGATAAAACTCTGAACAAAAAGAAAAATTTAATGCCTGCAACGGATAATATATATACCTAAATTAAGTTTGAGCATTATGTAAATATATGTATTTAAAGAATTTTATGTTTAATTAAACTAAATCTTTTAGTTTGTCTTACAACTATTATAAAATAATTAGACGTTATTTTATTTTAAGAAGAGAATAATAGACATACTCGCAAATAGAGTCCCTGCTCTATTCATACACACTCATACACATCATATCGATACTCGTGATCTCTTTTACGATGTCCTCTAAAGCTACGTAATCGGTCTTTATTTATTTATTTATTTCGGTGGAGATAGACATCGACTTTTCCTTCATTGATTTTCAAGAAATCGCGTTTTCACCGAAGAACGCTACCATTCTGCTGTAAGAATGCCTATCATCGAGATCGAATGTCCAATTTACCTCTATCTCGTCATTTCCTTTTTTTGTCGTAGCTAAATACTTTAAAACTCTTTTGTCGTATGTTCGATGTATTTTTCCTGAATTTGAAACGAATTGTGGTAGTTTAGACGTAACATACAATACTATACTTGGTTACGTTGTTAGCACCATACACGTACCTATTATATCACGTACCTATTACATCAGAGAATCAACTATAAGGTGCCAAAGTATTTTCTATCTCCTTTCCTGATTTAGTTGATGGACCATCGCGTTTTCGCTAACTTATATCTAACTAAACTACAAAGTTCCTTTTTCATGGTTATCTTCCTTTCATCGCGTTGATACGACTCCGTTATTACTCGCTCACATACTACCGATTCTATTTTTTCAGTTAGGTTAATCTCAACGTCTTTGGATTTAACCATATATCCCAATAGGTTTCGTATTATTTCCCTGCGTTTCGTTTTCTACAAACTATAACTTTCTTATGTGTTTCCGCTTCTCATAAATTATATATATTACTATCTACGTCATTCTTATGTTCGTTAGAATCTTATAGATCTTGAAAGTATCGGGAAGATCGCGAAGCAGGAGTCTCCACACTTTTTTCTACGCCGTTGCTCCTTTCCCTCTAATTTTTCGACATAAAAAGGCTAGTGGTTAAATGAATTCACTTGAAGAACAGCCTGACGCACACTACGTCACACTAATGTTTTTTTGACACTATCCTTTGATGCCCGCTTTCGTGTTTGCGTAAATGCTTAGAAACCGCAGTCACTACTGATCAATTGCAACAGAATATAGTATACAGAATACAATACATTATTCTTCGCCATATAGCGTTTGTTCAATTGCAATATCTAATCCAGAGAACCCACAACGTACATCTTTGCCACTCGAGACGTGTCGATTTGTTAATAATATTACAAAGCTTGCAACTAAGGCTTTCTTTCTACGACTCCCAACATTAACCATACAAATGTTGGTCCCGCGTATCATGTCCCTGAGTTCCCGGTGTCAGCCGCACGATGCACAGCAGCGCGTTTCGCGAAAAGCTGCGAGCAAATTATTTTGTTCTTTTTCTATGTACTGCAACCTGCTCATTTGAAATATTTATACTGTTATTTTTTTAAAAAGTAAAAAGCGAAGGCGATATTGTACGGTATTGTAATACAATGGCATTCATATTATGAATTTTTATTTAGATAGTTAACGCATTGAACGTCACGTATGGTATACATTTCGTTAATATTTAGTACACCAAATACGACACGTACCCAATTTCGAGACCAGCGAAATGATATTAAAAGACGGCTTATATAAATCACATAAAAGTATGTCATCTTCTTTTTCAATCTGTCTCCATGCCTATAACTTTCTATAATTCTGTATCCATATCTGCCTGAACAGCCCTGTCTGTATCTTAATAATCGTTTAACTCCTTCTGGGATTTCCTTTCTTTTTTCGTTCTTTGAAATTCCGTATTTAGCTACTAGAATAGAAATAGAAAAGCGGTAGAGAAGATCCGTATTTGAATGTAACAAAGATTTCTTCTTTCCCCCGATATTATCTCGAATTTTTATCGCGGCATTCTAAGGCTTCGTTTGAATACTCGCCT
This sequence comes from Bombus bifarius, assembly GCF_011952205.1. NCBI lineage: Eukaryota > Metazoa > Arthropoda > Insecta > Hymenoptera > Apidae > Bombus > Bombus bifarius. Next base: position 163,896 of record NW_022885435.1, read on the forward strand.
ACCGCAGGTAAATCTTTTCCACTATTTGCGGTCCATTAAAATTTGATACGCAGTTACCGGCATATAGTTATTAACTATAATGTTTTATGTATAGTACGACAGTGTTTCGGCGATAGCCATAAAATGCTATTTCATTGATTAAATAGATATTAATAGCTGTTAATATTATTGTTAAGGTATAATAAATTAATAACTTTATTGGCACACAACATCGATACATATATATTACGCTCTGAAGACCTTGATAACCTTCTTACACGCACGCGTGTTGTCAAACAGACTATTCTAGAAGCTTCTAACATCTAACAACAGTCTTTTGTCTCAACTAAGGCCTGGACGTCCTCTGACGCTTACACACACACTCCCATGTACAGTGTAAATGTATCATCTACCTAACAATTATATAAAGAATGGAATAATAAGTTCTTTATTAACTCCGGTTATATTTGCCGTTAAATGGTTATCGTTAAATATGCGCCCACCGTCGATTTGCATTCCTATAGGATTGTCTTACGTGGTCAACTTTCAATCCTAAACCCTACCCAACTATAATATCTTTGTTCAGCTACCTTGTGAACATGTTTCAAATTAAGCTTTCAACTTCTTTGTCATGGAAAATGTTGATTTTAATTTGTCACATTGTTTAATTTCACTCGGAGATTTCACTTTATAATGTTATTAAACGTGCAAACAAAGTTAAAATGTTTAATTGCAAAATTAATCGACTGTAAAAACTAATGTCAGTTAATGTCTTTTTTTCAGACAACCAGAAAGAGAACACGTTGTTCCTTTAGTTGGTAACGACATAAATTCAGGTTATTACGCCAGCACCACTATTAAACCTGAAGCTGATTATTCTTCTGCTGTATCTAATTCTAACAATTACTACTACAATCCAAATCGACCAAGTTCTTCGTCTGATCTTGGCAATTTAAACAACTATTCTCGAAATACCTATCAGAATTTTCCTGCTGCTCGAAATGAACATCTGAAACCAAGCTTTCAATTACCAACAGCTACATCACGAAGTAATCCAACGGCATTTCCTCAATTCGATGGAACATACAACACTGCTAACGGATTCCAATATTATTTGAAAAGGCAGTATCACGAAGAGGAACAAGATTCAAGTGGAGCAAATGTCGGTTCTTTCGGTTACATCGACCCATTTGGTATTAGAAGGGTAATATATTTCAAAACAGATCCGCAAACTGGTAGATTTCTACATCAGAAAAATAACAAATACGTGGGATTCGAATCAACTCCGTATGATCTATCGTTACCTAATACGTACAGACGTAACTCAAGATCAACAACGTAATATATTTCTCCAAAGTTCATTTTAAAATAATACGGGTATCTTGGACGACATCTTATTGGGATTTTCTTTCTCTGTATGCCTTGTTACTAATGTAAAACTGGAAGAAATTGTGCTAACTTTTAGTGAAATTTTAATAGACGTTAAATAATAATAGGCCACGATAATACTTATTTTACGTATAATGCGTATTTCTCACATTTTACGTGGATAACAAAATTAGCGTGAAAATAGGCTTTTTTAGCACCTAAAAACTTAGTCCGCAATATTTACAAAGGAATTGTAAGCTGTAAACGTTGTGCCATGTTAGGTTATTGTAGTACTTATTATCCTCCAATGATACTTTAAACTATGAAAATATAAGGAAACCTATTGCGTCAAATAGTTGAGTTAAAAACTCCATTACTATAAAATAGATAACAAGATACATCGTAGGCATGGTAATAAAAAATTAATAAATTTAAAAACAATACAGTGAAACTCATTTAGTTGCTGATTTATATACAGGATGCGTCACGCAACTGAGACGAATCGCATCTTGAATTTGATAAGAGACAGAAAAAGATTGTTTAAGCAGAAGTTGAAAGGTATGGTAATATCTTCCTACGACTTTGCTTGTTTTGTAAGTGCAAATACGCACACGAAAAATTTAGGGCACATCTTTTTTTAAATGAATTTACATACTCTTCTTACTCATATGTAAGTATTATTTATTATAATGTTTAACAACAAAGTCACGTACTTACTTTATTTTACTTTATTAAAGATGACGTTTGAGTGTCCTGCCTTTATACATGTAGTAAGCGCATCGCATAGATCGTCTCTTTATTCATTCGTAACGAAGTTAAAGTGGTCGCTGTTTATGTTTGAAAAATGTAATTTAATTTGTTCTTCCAAGTCTATCAATAAACGGATCCCATACAAGGAAGTCAAGAGAATTTAGGTCATGGTGTTGCATCTGCCAAAATACGACATCTGCCAATTGATGTACGCTGTATATAAGTGACTTCTGAAATTATACTTAATACGACTAAAATATTCTAATATCGAAGTGATGAGAAAGAAATGTTTATTACCTGTAACGATTAGAAAAATTCATAGTATGGATTCAATACAGAATATTTCGTGCTAATGAAAAGTAAAGGTTTTCTCTCCGTTTTCTTTTGTTAAAGGAATCTAAATCCTACAACAAAGGATAGTGTAATCCAGCTGGCTTTAACTTTATACTAAATGTATTCTAAAAAAATTAGTTAAACATTTATAGCAACGCTACGTCTCTAACAATTCTTCCGAATTTCTGTGCTAATTATTCGTTTGTAGTTGACTGTCTGTACTTGAGTTTTCACAATACGCTTTAACATCCGCAGCTGTGTTTGAGACAGAAACTTGAAAGTTTACAGTTTAATTTCTCGTAATTATTCTGTAAGTACTTCAAGTCGGAATCAATGTATGACAGTATATGACAGTGATGGAAGAGTGTAGGTGAAAGTAAATCATATTCGTTAACTTTTCATTATGCTTGTTACAATGAAAAATACTGAAAATATTAAAACAGAAATGGTGTTTTATATATATAGCAACATGAACGTGCGTTCAATAATTTTAATCAACATTAATTCATTACGTTATCTATTATGAAACTAAATAAAAACACGTTAAATATTTCAACTAATTTCAAAGATTCTGGTTACTTTCTAGCAACGAATATTTGTTATGTTATATATTATGATTTGTTTATTGGGATGAATAGGATATTTGTCAATGAGCGATTATTAAAACTATAGTAGATTTAAAGCAACCACAAAGACGTGTTTTAACGTAATCCGGCGCTCATTTTCGATAATAATGTTGAAATGTGTTTCCTGCTATTACTGAAACTAATTATTTTGTCCGTATAATACTATTCGATACAAATTTTTATTTAATTTATATATTAAATTATTTATAAATTAAGTAACCAAACTTCTATAATTATATATAGCGACAATAGGAATAAAACTTATCACGATATATATGATTGTCATAATTCAATCCTTTTTCCAATATGCAAGCGCAAGTATGTATAGCCATCTTCAGAGTTCAGTAAACACAATTGTACGCAAAACTTCAATTTCTACGAATTTCATACATTTCATACATACATATATACTGTATTATATATGTCGGAGATAAGAGGACACCGGTGCCTTCCCTCTGAAACCTCGGGAAAATCCATAAAAACATTGTAATTAAAACCTACAGTTGTAATTAAACGGTTTGCCGTCATTCTACCCAATTGTATTTGTTTGAGACTTGTGACAATGAGCTTGGGCTCAAGGCGACAATTAGTCGCCGAACGTAGCCGCGGTCAACGGGACGAACTCTCCATCTAACAAAGGCATTGAGTAACCCTATAGCTCTCCTTAAAAGAAAGATTTGTAGCAACACGTGACAGTAAACATTCCAACGGTTTCTGTCCCGTAGCTCGCCACACGCAGATCCTATTCTCCGGGCAGGATGTTTACCAGATGCCGACGCGTCTCCGCAGTACGTGATCGACTAGCCCGAGGACCGTTCAACACATACACAGTCTTCGTCCCAGTTACAGGAAGACAGGAGATACCTATTTTTCCACGAACGACGTCTTCCACTAGCAACCTTCCCTCAAGGGCGGCTAGCATCCTTTTCTAACTACCGATATGGAGATTGGCCAATTAGCAGCAACGTCAATTTCCTTTACTTTCTGAACGTAGGATATCCCCGACGAATCCGATGACCTCGTGTCCTTAGACACACCCCGTCATAGTTTTCCTTTGGGGTATCACCGGGACGGAAAGTCATTCTCTCTTGCGGTCTCATCGACAAAAGGATTAACGCCTTACGGTCAGCGAATATTAACACAGAATCCGACTTAGATTTTTGCGAGTGCGTACGACTACCGTCCCGTTGTCCGCGGATTCGTTATTGAACCTAGGATCATTGTCATTAGTTTCTCGAGTATCTAATTACCACGGTTACTTGTCCGGTTCTATGGTAATCGTATTTGCATTAGCCAATGTCTTCTCTATTGCATAACGACGACGTGTAATCCAAACGAAGATTCGCTTCACGCCCCTAACCCTAATTCTAATGTAAACCCGATATATATATACATATAAAATACATTTATATACATATAATATACACATTTATATAATTATATAAATAAAATATATATATCGGGTTAGCGTTACGTTTATGGGCGTGTAACGAATCTTCATTCGGACTAGCCATCGTTGTTATAGAATAGAGATTATATTTACTGATATAAATATTGATTTTTACAAAGTTTGACAAATAACCGTGGTGATTAAACACTCGAGATGTTAGTGATAATGTTCTTAGGTTCAATAACGAATCCACGGTCAACGGGGTAACTCTTTGTTAAACGTAGAATATAGTTTGAAGCACAATGTAACGTTTGCTGCGATGCTTAGCAGGCTTAGGCCCTAAAAGTGTGCGCGTCAAAGTAAGCAACCACACTCTAAAGGAAAAAGAAAAAGTGACAAAAAGTGAAAAATACTGCAGTGACATCATCGTGATATAAATTAAAAAAAAAAAAATAAGACAAAATAAAAGTATATAAAAAAAAATAGAAGCTACCGAGAATGATGCAAAAAGCAAGGCAACAAAACCAACCTTAAAACTAACAAGAAAACCCACCAAAAGAAAAATAAATCCGCAAAAAGCGGCCAAGGAAATCAAAAGCTTAAGACTGTCCGCGCAAAAGACGCGGAAACTCAACCCCCAACCAGACCTAGATGCCAGAACCAAAGGATTAGAAGAAATCCTAAAAAACACAAAACAAGAGTTCCCCTCCGCCCAGGACGAAAGTACCAAAGAAGACAGAAACATGAGACCCGTAAAAGCTGCCTCGTTCCCAGCGATCACAACACATAACCAATTCAGCTTGCTAGAATCCGAACCACACCTACAGTCACAGCCGGGACCAGCAAACTACCCAACGCCAAACACAACGCTAGAGCAAATTAAACAAAAAACCAAACCAATACGTGGCAAAATGGGAAAACACAGTCCCACCCCAGACGGACACCCCACAAGACACGCTGCAGAGGAGCGCACGAAAGCCCCATCCACCACAAGAGAATACAAACTGCCGCCTATCAACATAACGTTACACGACCCTAAGGACATAGTAACGCTCATAGAGAAAGTAGCCAAGATCAATCAGTTTTATATCAAAAGGATACACTCAGGTAAGCATGCTCTCTACCTCCGAAATCTATCCGATTTCCACACAGCGAAAGAAACGCTTCGGGTAGCCAACACAACCTTCTACACGTATACACCCAAAGCAGAGAAACACCACACATATTTGCTAAAAGGCTTAGACAATAGCTACACTGAAATGAAAATACTCACGGACCTACAAGCCTTGCAAATAAACGACGTAAAATTCACAAAAGTCATACGATTCACGACAAAAAAATCAAGGGAGAACGATATATTGCTCCCAATTTACATAATACAAGTATCCCCCGACAACAACATAAGCAAACTACTAAGAATATCTCAACTATTTTTAGAAATTTTAACTACTACAAAATAAAATGGGAAAAAATAATTAAAAAAAAACAACGATATAACCCAATGCCACAAATGCCAGCAACTAGGACACACAGCACAAAACTGTAACCTAAACTACCGCTGTGTAAAATGCACCGAGCCCCACGGCACAGGCAAGTGCAAAATCAAAAAAGAAGAAGCAGTAACCAAGGAGAAAATATTTTGCGTTAACTGCAAAAACTACGGACACCCCGTGTCTTACAGGGGGTGTCCAAAACTCGTGGAGCTGCGCAAAAAGCTAGCTGAAAAAAAGAAAAAAGACAAGGAAACAAAGATAAAACGAATTGCCCAAATAAGCCGTAAGTACGTCCCAGAACTAAAGTTCTCTGACGTAGTGAAACAACAAACAAAACTAAACCAAATAATCGAAAACACAACACAAATAACAAACTTAAATCCGCGATCAAGCCAAAGCGCAACTACAACCGATAACACCCCCCAACAAAGCATTATAAACGTTATCGAAGACTTCAAAAAAAGCATACTACAAGCGTTAAAAGATCAACAAACGCAATTAAATGAAATAAAAAGAACACTATCGACACACGAAGAAAGGATCAACGCCATCTTCAGCACTTCTAACAGTGCAGAAGATGAATAGCCAAAATCCACTAAACCAACAATTACAGCAAAAAACATATAAATTAAATTTGAAACACCTGAAAATAATAGCAATAAATGCCAACCCTCTAATTTCAAACCAAAAAACATACAGTATGCTAATCCTAATAAATAAAGAAACCCCCGACATCGTGCTCGTCTCAGAAACAAAACTAGATAAAAAACACAAAGTACACTTCAAAAACTACTCCATGATAAGACACGACAGACCGAACGCCAGCCAAGGAGGAGGAACAGCAATCCTCATAAAAAAAACCCTATACAACACAAAACAATTCTAAATGACAAAATAACAAGTTTCAAAATCCTAGAAACAACGATCATAAAAATAAAAATAAGCAATAAGGAAAACTTGTTTATCACTGCAGTCTACGCAACCCTCGGAAACCAGAAAGAATTTAGCGACGAATTCAATAAACTTTTCGAACTCTTACAGCTCAATAAAACGGAAAACTACTATATAATAGCAGGCGAGCTGAACGCAAAACATACGAGCTGGAAAAACGAAACAAACAACACGAGAGGCAACTGCATTAGAAACTGGATAGACAATAAAAACACTCACTACAAAACAACCTTATGCAGCTCCGAGCTACCCTCTTACCCAAAAGGACGCTCATGCCTGGACATATGCCTAGCAAATACACGACTAAAATTTCAAAACCTACGTCCAAATAACACCCTCAAAACCTTAGCCTATGACAGTGACCATAACGTCCTAATATTTCACGTAAGCAAGAACACATCTGACCTCCTAACACTCGAAGCACAAACCGAGATACCCAGGTACAACTACAAAAAGACAGACTGGAAAAAGTTCCAAAACATACTCGAACAAAACTGCGACCTAAAGATCTGCAACAACGTCAACCTAACAAACAGACAAATCGACGCATTCATAGACGAAATAGAAAAACATACACAAATCGCTCTCCAAAAATCTGTCGCAACATAAAACAAAAAAATTCATGCGAGCCCTATATCAACAACAAAATAAAAGAGCTACATCGAGACAAAAGCTACATAATCTCCAAGATAAACAACATAAAACTTAACTATTCTTACGACAAAAGAGAAAAATTAGAATTCCTAAAGTACCTACTATACAAAATAAAAGCGCAAATGAAACAAGAATTCGCAAACGCTATAAACCATTACTGGACAAATAAAATAAGAAACATCTCCAAAAACGACTCAGCCAACATGTTCCCACAAATAAATCAAATCTTCAGACCAAAAGGACAAAGCTCCAACACCTCTCAAATTGCCCCCAGAAGAAACCTCCCTCATCCAAGAAGCAGGTATAACAATACACAACACCACCAAAGACATCGAGGGTAACTTCATAATAACTAAAACAACAGAAAAACTAGACATCATCGGCACCCACTTTTCCAAAATACACACACAAAACGAACACATGGGCCGAGATTAACTAAACCGGATTATCATCGCTGAAACAAACAAACTCAAAAATGAAATGGAACAAGACAAAACGCTAAACAAAACAGTCCGCACATTCTCAAACGAAAACACCGCAGACAACCCCAAACAACCAAATCCAGAAATAAACTACTTCACAAATTACAATCAACTAAACACAATATTCTCCAAACTAAACAACAAAAAATCCTTCGGCTTCGACGGCATCCCAAATATTTTACTCAAGGGCCTACCGAACAAAATAAAATGGTACTACACAGTACTCTTCAACAATGCACTAAACAACACATATTTCCCCAGAAAATGGAAAGAAGCCAAACTGATAGCTATCACAAAGAAAGGCAAAGACGGCTCATCGCCCACAAACCTACGACCTATAAGTCTCCTCCCCAACATAAGCAAAGTATTTGAAATAATCATAAACAACCCCCTAACCTCCTTCTGCACAAAAAATGACATAATCCCAGAAAATCAATTTGGCTTCAGGCACAAATACTCTACAATCCACGCAATAAACAAACTTACGTCGGACATCTGCTGGGCCCTAAACGCAAAACAACGAGTAGCCGCCTGCTTAATAGACCTCGAAAAAGCTTTTGATCCCAGTCTGATTTGACAGTCTGGATCCCAGGTCTCATATACAAATTGATCAAGATAAACCTTCCTAAACACCTAATTAAAATAGTCTGGGACATCATGATCACAAGCAGAACATTCGTAATGATCGAAGGTGCAAACACACCAAGCAAAGAATTCTCCATAACAAACGGTCTGCAACAAGGTACAGTAAATTCCCCGCCACTTTTCAGTATTTACAACAGTGACTTACTGAACCTCTTTAATCTCAATACATCCACCCACAAACACTCCATAGCCTTCGCAGATGACCTACGTAACAGGCCGCAACACTAAGACAATAAAAACTGAACTGCAAGAACTTTTCGAAAAAATAAACGACTATTACCACGCATGGAAACTAAAAATCAACACAAGCAAATGCGAAACCATACTGTTGAGACCCAAGTTAAGTGAAATCGACCCAACAGAAAGAGAACGCTGCAGAAAATGCCAAGTAAGAGAAAAAGCAAACAAAGGGGCACTCATACCACACAAAAACTGCGTAAAATACCTAGGAATAAACATAGACGACAAATTAAATTACAAGCAGCACACCGAAATCCAACTTGCTAAGGCCAATAAAGCATTCTGGATAAAGCATAAAAAGCATAAAAAGCATAAAATAAATAAAGCATAAAAAGACTATTCTACTCCAAACATCTCGACAGCAAAGTAAAAATACTATGCTACCAAGCACTAATTAGACCAATCATTACCTACGGCTGTCCAATCTGGTACAATATATCAGCCTCCCAGATGGAAAAAATCCGCATATTCGAAAGAAACTGCATCAGGGCTTGCCTGAGCACATACAGATCCGAACACAGCGGATTCAAAAAATATGTAAAAAACAAAACAATATACGACCTAGCCAACATTCACCGCATCGACTGTCACATCCTAAAGCTAATAAGAAACCACTTCGCGCAAGCGGCAAAAATAAAAGAAAACAGCTTAATTTTCAGATGCCTATTTCCTAACAACGCATATTACAAAAGCACTCTGACAACAGGCCACATCCCCCCAGAAGCTTTCCTATACCTAGACGAAAAAAACTACCTCCAGGACCAAAACAACATCCCAATAATATATCACATAAAAAGAAAAACAGGGATCAAAACCATACTTTACGAAGAAAACATAAATGGACAGACCGCAGACTCCAGATGGAGATACAACATGGCCCTCCCCCGGAAAGACACCAAAGACAAACACAGAAAAAATACAAAAAAATACTGGTGGATACAGAACCCATAGCAAAATAAGAGAAAACATTAAACCGACAGAACTCAATTCTGACACCGCATAACACAGGTCTAAAATGTAAATATTGCAAATATTTGTAAATAATCCTATTTGATATCCCCCCGCCCCATCCCTCTCATCCCACCCCTCCCCAAAGAGGCATCATACAACAAAAAATGTAAAGCGCCGACACATAATACAGCATGGCTACGTCGTACCGCCGCGTATCGGTACCTTTGCATAACATACCATTATAAAAAATTCATGTTTATTGCGAATAATGCACTTAAAAACTATATTTCTGGACTCAATAGACTCCTTTGTAAAAAAAAAAAGACATTTGTCACTACTGTGGAGAGGGCAGGGACACAGCGCAGCATACGCTGGAGCTCTGTCCGGCGTGGGAGCTGCCCTGCTACACTCTGCGGCACGCCATAGGAGAAAGATTGACCCCTTCAGCGATTGTAGAAGCGATGTTGAGAGGGTCACAGGAATCGCGAAGAAGCGAGCAGAAAGGGGGAGAAAGAAAAACTCTTACCCTTGTAGGATAAGACGATGGAGGAGGATGGCAATCAGGCGACCTAGAGCCGCTCCATTGCCGTCCCAACGGACCATGACTAGAAGGAGCGACAGCGCTAGGGGCAATGCCCCCCCCCCCTAACGCCAAATTCAATAGTCAGGAATTATTAGGACTGGCTCGAACAAGAGGACAAGGGAAGGGGATGCAACAGGAGTTAATTCATAAGAGGTTCCTGGAGCACTCCTGCCATACGCGTAGGATGGTCATCGTGGAGCTTCGGTAGGAGTCCGACACTACTCTGCTGTTACGCGATTATTAGAACAGCGGAGTGTTCATGAGGATTTCTCCACGTACAAAAAAAAAAAAAGTAGATCCGCGTAGAGCTGACATTGCTCCTGATCGGGGTTTGTTTGTTAATACAACGTGTGTCCCGCAATATTGGCACTTCTCTGTTGGGTAAAAACTTTCATCCCGTGACCGTGGCTACGTTCGGCAACCGGTTGTGTCACCTCAAGCCCAAGCCCATTGTCACAAATCTCGGGCAAACATAATCGGATTGAATCGTAACAACTACTTCTAAGTTTTATTATTTAAGTACAGCTATAATAAATAGTCTAGACTAAAGTATTGGGGATCTTCCCAAAAATTCCAAAAGAAAGACCCTGATGTCCTTTCATCTCCGACATATATTTTATGTATACATATTTCCAACATGTACAGGTCGTGGTTGATAAAATATTACAAGCTGTCTCCTCCAAAGTCTGTGCTGATATCAACACTGAAATTTTCAGCTGTAAAATGGTGTGTTAAATGGTAAATAATGATAAATATAATGGGCAAAATGGTAAAGAGGGGCTAACATTTTAGGGTGTAAGATATTGTGTGCGCGAGTTTCTTAGAGGCGGAAACGGTGACACCCCTATTTTTTCAGAATGATATTAATATTAATATATATTAGTTTACTGGTAGCAGGCGTATCATTTATTCGATATTTGAACAGATGTTCGCCCTTAATTGTCTTCATATCTGTAGTAGCAATGGTGATACGTTAATTTGAGTATTTAAATCATTTTTTACAAAATTGCGCATTGTAACACACGAGATGAAGTGTAGTTCTGAGAGGAGACGACCTATATATGCTGCATTTGTCACTAGAAGCGGAGCTTAACGCGTTTTTAATTATCTATACAGGGTGGTTGGTAACTGGTGGTACAAGCGGAAAGGGAGTGATTCACCTCAAGCCCAAGTCCACCGTCACAAATCTCGGGCAAACATAATAGGATTGAATCATAACAACTATTTCTAAGTTTTATTATTTAAGTACAGCTATAATAAATAGTCTAGACTAAAGTATTGGGGATCTTCCCAAAAATTCCAGAAGAAAGGTCCCGATGTCCCGTCATCTCCGACATATATAATACATTTCATTAAACTATACTATAGTTATTATAAAAAAAAGTATTAATTTAAGAGCTAGTTAAATTTAAATATTGCAAATTCCTAATAGTAAATGTTACTGTGCTGTATGCGCTGAGGCTCGAGCGGCGTGGGAAGCAGGCAAGAGTATTTTGTGAAATACAGTTACAAACGTACGGTTGTAATGCAGGGACGAAGCTAACGCAAAATAGGAACACAAGAGGTTCGTAAATGAACCGGATGCGAGGATGGCGCAAGCGAACCAAATATACCAGATCAAAAATGAAGATTAAAATGTTACTTAAAGATCTTAATGGTTATTTCGAATGTGAAGTAGTGTTTGAAGAATTAAAAAGAGTACAACCTGGTAGTGTTTAATTCTCCTCTGTTCAACGTTTTTCAACAAAATGGTCAGCACGAGAAAGTAGACTTCTCCCTATATAATATATTGTACAGTTAGTGTCAAAAGGAAATATTTCTAATCTTCAACATATTAAATTTTGTATACATTCTATTGTCTCATGGAGATCCCTCAAAGATATAAATAGCGTACGATGTAAAAATGTAAAAAAATGTCGAAAAGTCAGTCATTCAACGTCATACTGCAATCGCTGATATAGACATGTGTAATGTGTGAAATATAGTGTTGTAATGTAATTAAATGTAATTAAAAATAGCAATAACATCCCAACCAGCATCCTACAGAGGATACGAAAAGTATTTCGAACTAAAGAAATAAACCAAGAGAGACGAGCTCTCACAAAGAAATGACCGCCCAGAATGTTAATGCAAAAGGCATTGACATCGGAAGGAATCGTCTTGATATCTACTGATAAGGAACGCAGTCCAAATTTTATCTTTTCCAGACTGTGTCTTCTATAATATTCGACTTTTATCTTGATTTCTGACTTATTACCTCAGTCTGCAATACATTACTTCCTATCGTACCGAACCACTTGTACAAATATTTTCTTAATAACTTTAGTGCCTTCTTACATATTTCACCGTGTTCAGTCCACCTGTGTTAATATTATATTTCTTGTATTTTAAAAGACCTAAGTACTTAATGAATTTCTTTAATTGCATCTACATATTTCCTATAGCTGGCTAGCTGACTATTCGAAACAGATTGAAAAGATTGGATTGTGAATCAAAATCTAAATTAAAATTGCGTGATAAACGTCAGAAGCATGTGTAGAGTCATATGTACACTATCTTTCAATTTATTAAGAGAAATACTTACACACCTAACAACGACGCATCGATCTCATTCGCTAACGCTGACTGTATGGCCCTAAGACGCATTTATCAACTACGGAGGAACGAAAGAAGAAAAGAACATGACCTTCGGATACTTGCGCAGAGTCACGGGCGCCATCTACCAATCATCGATCGCGGTGGTCGACGATGCAAACATTCAAAACGATCGATAAGCGAGTGCATGGAATACATTATTCACTTCCGTCAAATACATAATACATTTCGTGCAAGTGAGTGTACATGTAAATACTCTACTATGTAATGTTTAATATTCAATGATTTCTGTATTGTATGCGTTGTGTGCATAACGTACTTTGTGTTTATTACTTTATTTCTTTGTTATTATGTGAGAAATTTCTTGAATCGACATTAATCTTTTCCATTTGGAATTTGCATAAAGTGGGTTTTAATATTTTTTTATAGATTTATGAATGGACAGGTTTAATGTTTCTTCTTATACAAGGTAAACCGTCCTACGTGTCTTGTTGGATTGGTTGTAGGTAAGAATTACTGCACCTTCCATCGCTTGGATCGATGTATATTCGTTCGTGTAAGAAACTTTACCCAACCTCGGGGGTACTTTAATTGATTTCGAACAAAGTCTCAAATTCAGTTTTCGATTCTCATTACTTAAACTTTTTATCGTTTTCATGCAAACACTGGAAAACAAATACGATAAGTTTCACAAAATAAAAATTAATATACCTATTAAACTATCAGTTTTTCGATATAAGTAAATTAATAATTTTTTATAGACAATTTCAGGCTGCATCGATTAATGCATTAAAAAGTATATGAATCCATTCGGAAGAAACAAAGTTCACCTCCGCATAACGTTTACGTGTCCACCTACAGAAAAGCTAATAACATCGAAATATTTCTTCTTAAAATCACTCAACTTTCATCTCAACCTTTTTTCGACATAACTAATAGTATGGAAAATATTTCAACTTAAATTCTTAGGTGGTTCATCCTGTATATATGTATGTATTTAATAAAAATTCTATAAGAGTAGAAAACAACATATTTTAATGTAGACGATATTCAAAATGATGTTTATCGGTTGCAATATAATTGCATAGACGACAAATTAATCACTGTTAAATAAAATTGGACTGTTATTTTCCTTTAATGTTTCTTTGATTTTGCTGGAAAAAAATATTTTCACAAAATCTTACTATACATAATCATCTTATAGCTCTCTTTCAGCCGTGTTATACCTACCAGACAAAAGAGTTTTCGAGCGATCCACTAACAACAGAATAATCTGAGCTGATCGCGTTTCGTGGATCATCCTGTATATTCCATTTGTTAAATGTCACAAATATAACCGTTCACATATTTTTTTGTACCTGTGTAAGTAAGTATTTGTATTTCTACATTCCGTTACGGAATAATTACGTAATTCGTAATGTGAAATTCTTAAACAAATAAATTCATTTTCAATAAATATTTACTTTTATACGCATTTTGCAATGGTACAATAGCAGGAAACGTTCAATTTCTACAAAACTACCATTTCCCTAATGAGTAAAAGCAAGATATACAATAATACAAAGATTCAAAGTCGCTTCCCTATGTAGCATTATAAATAAATGGCCACAAATGTAAATACATATCGAGAAACATGTATACATAGCTTGAAATATATCAATAGTTCTGAAAGTAATAAATTTAATAAAAATGTACTCTGACTGACATGGTACATCATTCAATTTCAATTATAACTATCTAACTGTTTACTTCGCTGTTTAACATAATAATCAAAAGACTATTACCACGGGCGAGATGCCCGATCCTGAGTTTATAGTGTTAATTGGATGTTGATATGTCTATTTTCTTAAAATTCGTTAGATGATCATACTGTTGAATGTAATTCGTCTATTTCGACGAAATTTATAACAAAGATCCAAAGAAACAGTTGCCTTAAACATTTTTTGGAAAAAGATCATTCAATAAAAAGTAAGTTTTGTTCAAATGGAAGCCAATATTAGCCAAAATCTTTTAACGAAGGATATTAATTCTCATACCACAACTTCAAAATTTATCGTATAATAGTTATGATGTCTGATTTATAGCCTTTGTTCTAATAAGAAAAAAAATAATTTCAACATGGACAATCAGAAATGTCGTTGAAATCTTGCAAAATGTAGATGATAAAAAGAAGTTTACAGAGTCCATCCAGATTCCAACCTAGATCAGGACAAAATATGATTTAATAAAAAATATAAAAAATAAAATCTATGTTAAATTAATTTTATGGATGGAAATAGTATTCCCCATCTGAGATAAATGTCAAACGAACATTTATCATTTTATATGTAGATATTTTTATTACCTTCTTTTAAATATCATCGATCAACGAAGCTTTTAATTTGTTTGCTACTAAACTATTTTACTCTACAATTATTACTTTTTTAATATTTGAGATTGTTAATAACGACAAAGGAAAGCACATTTACATATTTACATATTATTAAATTTATTTTATTAAAATAGTCTTAATTTAAGGACTTAATCGTTTGTTTTTATACTACATGTAGAACGTGTCTCAACAATATTTATTTTTTATTTACTTCATTTCCGAAATTTTCTATCATAATTATCTCGCCGTTCGATTTGCTGATTCAAAGGTTGCTGTTGCCCCTTTTGAGCTGCTTCACGCGCATCTGCTTCCTGGAATATAATAATAATATAATAATAATGCTATTACTCTCAACTCGCTATACCAACTAATTGCAAGACATATAACTTTACTCTAAATTAGAAATTGAAAAAAATATATTTGCGTTATGTTTCCTTATTCGCGACGTTTCAATATTATTATGTATGATTACATCCTCTTACGTGTACTCGCTATATAGGATATTATGTAATTGGTAGTATTACTGGGAAGAAAGTTCTGCGATTTAGTTCTACGATTTCGTAATTCTACATGAAAAAGTAAATCGAGGACACAGAATAAGATTTTGTTATACGAGGTATTCTTCTCGAAATAATCGTACATGCCTTTATTTTCTCATTTCATTTAACACTCAACGTGATAAACTAATTAAGAAAGCTTATGTTTGCAAATTACGATATTGAAGATATATAGTCTGGCATGCAGTAACGATATTTAATGTTTATTCAAATGATATTTGTTTCGTGTTTCATGTACTTGAGAAGCGTATAAACCCGCGTTATGAAAGTATTTCTAAATCTATTTCTACACAATAGACTTGGATATACGCATATTATCTCATCTGCTAAACTAATAATTCGTATAATTAACATATGCACTCTTGTTAAATATTTCTTTCGAATAAGAATGAAGATAAAGAGAAAAAGATGTATCGGATATTGGAATACACGGCGACGCGTCAGAGCGAATGGAGAAAAGAATCAGAAAGTGAAAAAAGGAAAAATCGTGGGACGTGTACCTCTTGCTGACGAATGCCTGCAAAGATGAGGTCGAGGCCTTTCTGAATCTCTTCGCTGACTGGCGGTGGCGTGGGAATGTGATCTCCGGTCGCGTGAAAGCCAGTCTCGTCGGCCGTATAATGGATGGTGATCAGCTTCCCTTCGGGACTCGTGTATGAGAAGCTTCCTTGTTGGACCAACGCTTCTCCTTGTTCCTCGCCTTCGCCTACTTTCTTAATGTAACCGCTCTCCTCAGCGATAATATTGTTTCCCGTTTCATAGCTATGAATAATTTATTCACATCAGATTTCAAATCACATTCTTTTGGATTACACCTCCTCTTAAAATGCATACCCGTCGTTATTGTTTTGTGTTGAAATAGAGCTTTCACTTACGAATACATTTTTAAATCTCTATTCTACTGTACTGTAAGAAAATAAATAACTAATATACATACATAAAAATTGTTACTTTTGTCGAGAGTGCTACAAACTAACCAAATTTCGATTCATAGAGTCTATATCTTGAACTCGATTTAATCGTCAAACTATACTATACACATAGATGATTATACGTCATTTAAACGGTTCATTTCAAATTTATTATTTCAAAATTGCAAATATTAATTCAAATTATTTTCGTATCACGTTGTAAATATGTTATCGTAAAATTTACACTTACACAAGCTTAAAGATTGTGAAGAATTTAGATTCTTTATTCTTATTATACATATTTCGTATGTATTTAGTGCATCATACATGTATCATACATGTTATATGCAATAATATATCTCTTTAAATGTAGAATGAAAAATGCTTACATAATTAATGAAGGGTGAAAGTGAAAATCTTAATTGAAGTAAAACCTTTTCCAACTTATATGCATACGGAGATAATATCGTATTTAATGTCACTTCGAACTGTAATTATTTAAACATTACTCAATAATAAACATTTAATTATTATTGCGTAGAATACTCAATCCGAAATTGTCTAATTTTAAATAACTAGTACCGAATACAGGAAAGTAGAAATGAAATATTTCTTCAAGTTGCACAAGCAAGTTCAAATACATTTCACAATTTTGCTAAATGTAGTTATTTTTACTATGGTATAACTATTTTACTAAGCATAATATTCAGTATAATAAAATATAAATAAAATGTACTGCGTAAAAAGGTGTCATACAATAATTTATCATTTCTATTATTTATTTAACTTTCAACGTTTTATTGATTTATAAGTTTCGTAAAGTATTTCAAGTATAATCGTAAATAAAAGAAATAATCATAAAACGTAAAATAATAAAAGTAATGCAAGGAAGTAATAATTTAATAAATCTAAATTATGTAAATTTCATTGTATTTGTGCGTTACTAAACGCCATGGTGACGCAACGTTTTATTACTATTAAAATACATTAAACATCAACAAAAACTATAACGAAATTGAAAGAGATTCTTCTATGTCGAACACACACATATGTATAAGTATTTTCTATTTTAAACTGCAGATTTAAATGCATATGCTTGGAGTTGTATGCAATAAACGAACAACATATTAACTCATCGACACAAGAAGGTAATTAACAATTGTGATACCTAGCTTTATAAGTTCCATCGTGCTCTTGCTGTTTATTCCAATGTAAAATTGGAATAGGCGTGGTCGTCAATGGACCCCTTCTTTCGTCAGTCGGAGGATTCGATCTATCCTCGTGGTAATTGTTACGAGCATTGTAATTTGAATCTTGCGCTGCTGCTAATCCCACAACTATTGCTATTACCTAACGAAGAGAATCTTTAGTTAGTCAACCTAGTCAACGTAACTATATTTAGCACTCTTATATTTAACAAATGTCATATTGTCTATCGAAAGACGAAGCATTGATAAAAATGGAAGTCCGTGATCGTCACCATCCATGTAGTGTTAGTGAGATGAGTGAAAGTAAGATGCCAATGCGGGTCATTTAACTCCTGACCTACGACGGGTTTGCGGACTCGTCGTCGATTTCGTTTGCTTGGTATTCTTCACAGTTGCTCGTGTCGTAACACAGATTAAAGATCATCCTACTTGTAACTCGAATTTTCAAAAATAATATATACGTTACTTTCGCATGCAAAATGCATACTATAAATATAATAACTTTATGGAAGAGAAACGACGCGACGACTCAAAATGCATTTGCTTTTTGCTACTAGTGATTCACGTTTCTAATATAAATTATTATTTGATTTAATAGTAGGCGCTATTATTCTTTCGTTAGTTAAGTGCCGATTTCTGATAATATCAATTGATATTTTCGTCAATTTAAAAAATACGTGACCGTAACTCGGAAGATCAATAACAGTTTAAAAATCTGGCGATTCAACTAACGAAGGATTCGTATTGGTTGATCACCGAACATCGATCATCGATAATAAGAATTTTAGCACTACAATTTCGTTTAACATTAACGACAACATATCTTAATGACAAGATATATTGACAAGACAAATTATGTTGTACGAACACCATTTAAAAAAGAACATTGTTAATAAAAATATTTCAGCTGTATTATATTGGTTTAGAGTTATACAGAACGTAAACGAGTGCAAACGTAAAAATTAAAAAAAAGAACGTAAAAAATTACTTACAATTGTTTTCATCTTGATAAAGGAAACACTTTTGAATGAAGAAGATGAGTACTATTACTTCCAATCGTTTATGATCCTAAGGAAATAAGGAATTCACCTTTTATACTCTCACCTCATCCCCACTCAACAAGTGATGGATCTCTAAAGATGTTCCACGTAGTTTGTAACAACGATCTTTACATACATGCTACCTTATGCATGTGTGTAACGATACCATTTATTACCGTTTTACGCACCCCTTTAACCACTCCTTCCTTGTCCCTTTTTGCAAGGAAAATCAGAATAATCACCAGTACTATTAAGATATTAATTAATTATAAATTTCTATCATTTGGATAGATAAAATTTATGTCTATTATTACAGTTACATACATGAAAGTTACATCAAATAATGTTTCCCCTTTATCATTTGTATTTTATTTATATTATATCTATAATTTAAATAATTGTCTCGGTACAAAATAAGTATTATAGCAATGTTAGCGACGTTAATATCTGCTTTTTGTATCTAAGACATATCTTTTTAAGACATAATTACAACGTTAATTTTTAATATTAAACATATATATATCTTATTATTACTACTCACTGGAAATTTTTTATAATGTAATTACATACAGACAAAGATTTCACTTCTTGAGAAAAATTTGGAGCAAGGATGTTGCGATAACAATAATGTAACAATTTGAGATTATGCGCTTAGTAGTATTTAAATTTCAGCCTATTGCGTCATATGTACAGTCACGACTATCTAACCCGTTTCTAAAGCGTAAATCAATAGAAATTAAATTGCTTATCGGCTAAAATTAATATCCTAAATAAAATAAATTATAGATGAAAATTTTTAAAAAGTAATTTTCAATGAATTACGGTTAATCATATGCGTCGAACATTGTAATTAAGCATCTCGAAAATTTTGCACTTTTATTGCCTCTATGTACTATTAAATTAGTGATGATTCTAGGAGTGACACAAAAGTCATTGTACGTACATGTCGGAGATGAAAGAACATCGGGATTTCCCGTCCGGAATGTTGGGAAAACATCATCTCCGACATACATATATATACTTTAGCATAAATAATGTTTCTAGTTTTGAAACTATGACAGAGTGTCTCGGGAGAAGGATATTTTATTGAATACACTGCGTCGAATGTCTAAAATGAATTTCATCTAAGTTTCACATTTTCTAAAGCTTCAGTGTAAATTTAACTTTTTCAAATAGAATGCGCGATGTTTTTTTAATTATTTTACAATCTCATAGATGATGCAAATTTTTAAGAAAATTTATACGTAATATATATCATATGTTATACATATATATTACACACACGCGCGCGCGCGCGCGCACACACACACACGTGTATATATATATATATATATGTGATGTATGTATCATCTCACGAATACCTTCCTCTAGCTAGCCTTATTTGCAGTATTTAAAAAGAACGGAACAGTGCCTGCCGTGCATAATAAAAGTTTGTGTTCAAACAAAATACGAATAATAAAATAAAATAGAGTACAATATACAGAAATAGTTACTATTTTTTATTTCCAGGGGGGGGGGCGTATCCTCTGACGGAGCCTGTGACTCTACTACTGATAAAGGATGTTAAAACAAGGATGTACAAAAAAAAGAAAAGGGAAGTTTACTAACACGTCCGTGCAACTAACGATCGACGAACAGTCTGGCTCTAATTTCGCGTATGGATATTGTAATTAAATTTAATAAGAGCTACGTGATTTAAGGAATATTGAAAATAATATAACGTAGCAAACACTGACTTTACTGACCACATTGCGTAATTACAAAGATTCTCTAAAATTAAAAAAAGCGTATTGGAAGAAGTGGATAAGGAAAGTAGAAAAAGAATATTTTACATATTCTTCTACCTTTCTCTATCGAGTGTTTGTTCGAAAATATAGTTTTTAGTAATATATATCAACATGTGTTATAGGAATAGAAAATGTTTGTGTAAGAAAATGTATCTTAGAATCAATGTCAATGTTATCAAACGGCTGTCTCCGTATCGGCCCACACGCCTTACTGAGGATGC
This sequence comes from Bombus bifarius, assembly GCF_011952205.1. Taxonomy (NCBI): domain Eukaryota; kingdom Metazoa; phylum Arthropoda; class Insecta; order Hymenoptera; family Apidae; genus Bombus; species Bombus bifarius. Next base: position 185,031 of record NW_022885435.1, read on the forward strand.
CTGGAATGGACGTGTATTATGCCATGTAAAGGCATCCACGTGCAAGATTATATAAACAGGTCTCGACACTCATATACCGAAGCATAGGGGAAATCGTCTGAAAACTGAGTCGGAACTAGTTGCAAAAAATCAACATGAAAGAGAAGAAGGTTCTTGTTCTTCGCATGCCTGAGATGCTATGAATGTCTGATACAGAGACAGAGGCACTCTATCCCTGTCGATTTCGTAAGAACGAGAACTTTCTTGTCTTCCATGTAAATTTTTTACAACTCAATTTTCCGAAGATTTTCCCTAGCGAGTGTCGAGACCTGTTTATATGATCGTGCCTACGCGGAGGATCAAAGGGACGAGATCACGGAGGATGGCAAGGAGACCGTTTCCTTCACCAGTCTTTTCCAAAACGGCGAGCGAGTCGTATCATTTTGTATTCGTCGACTATCGTGGCTGTAGTAAAATAGATCATATAGTTACTTTCGATTATATATGTTTCTTACATTTGCAGGTAATTAAAATTCGTAAACATATCCAATTTGTTCATACAAGTTTAATGACGATATTAATAGAAAGAATTCGTGACTGAAATATAACGGGATATGGAAGTTGGATGAATATAATAAAAATTTCATCTATATTATTCACTATTAATAAACCATATAATTGTTTATAATTTAATCATATTACATATTAGTTGAATACCTTTTACGTGTAAATCAATAAAAAACTGATATAACTGCATACGTATGTTACTGTTGACTCCTCTATAAAGAAAATGCACGTGTCAAGGCTGACGCATTTTCAAGAGTATTGTATGAGTCGATAGCTGGAACCATAAATGTGTCATCAAGGTTCAGACTTAGGTAGTGACTTTAGATGATAATACTCTAGCAGACTGAATCTTAACTGTACACCACGGCGACCGGTATAATGAGATCTGAACTAAACTCTATGAAATACGATATCTAATATTGGTGATATTTTTCAGTATATGTAGGTATATATCAATCATATATATCATACATATCACATCAAGAATTCATGATCCTTCCCGCAAATTCGTTCAATTTTGCATCCATCAGTTTCTACGATTATTCCAAGACGACCGACGACGTATTTGCCCATCGAGGGCTACACATTCGGCTACAGGTGTAAAAAAAATTGAAGAGGTGATCCATGGAGCTAAAATACAATGAAAATCAAGAATGAAGAAATTGCGCTTTTGGCGTCATTTTTTAGTTATTGACAATTAAATATTAGCCGAAATATCCCTGTGCGCGACTGATCCTTCTTACATGAACGAAAATAGGTCAGCTTAAGCAGCAGCATGCACAGGGATCCTCAAATCGAACGTTACACGGGCAGCAGCTTACCTCGTGCAAGTCGTAGAGAAGAAGATTAGTCATTTGAAGATTTGAAGACGTAAACCATCCTGCAGATGAAGAGAAAAATCGCAGATTAAACCGTCGTTGAATTTTTGAGTAGAGAGGATTAATGTTTCCTCTGATCTTTTGCCTTCATAAACAATTAGTAAATAATAGCACATATAAACAATGTTTATACAAATCTTATATACGCACCGCGATCGTCCCGTGCGCGGGTGTCCATAAAAACATCACGCATTAATTATTCTTGAGGTGTTATTAAACGTGGTCAAACGCTATCTAGCATTAACTACGTACACTTTCTACGCAAATTACTGATCACTGTATATTACGATATTCACATAGATACACATGAAATAAAAAATGAAAAAACCAAAAGAAACTATAACAAAGATTGCTGTTGTATAGTACAAACTTTTCTACATAATGAAATCTGTCCATAATTTTTTCAGAAGAAATTGTTTAGCTATCGATCACGTTTCGTTTGTTCAAAGGAAACCGACGTGCAAAAGCGTACGTTATTATTAACCAGTTAGCAGTCTATTTTCACATAAAATGCACAATGTGATATAATATAAACTAGATAATAATAACAACAATGTATTGCATACTACTGCAATATGATCATATTTCTCACATTTGCGACATCGAAACGGGCCTAAACCTTTTTTTTCTTCGACACAGATCACTTGTTTCTTGTGTTTCACACACCATTTTTTTCTTGGAATTTATTTAATATCCTAAGTCATTCAATTGTCGTCTCGTGATCACTTAATTTCTTAGCAAGGGAAAATAAGTTTATACGATCCATTTTAATCCTTGAATGACCTATGTATATATACAGGGTGGTTGGTAACTGGTGGTACACGCGGAAAGGGGGTGATTCTACGCGAAAAAAGAAGTCGAAAATATAGAATAAAAATTTTTTTTAAATTTTTTTTTTTAATTTTTCCATCGAGACAACGATCTACAATGAGATCCGTTATAACGAGACGTGATAAAGTGCACGCGTACCGAGCGAAAATTCAAAGTCGATTTTCTCGAAAACAAAGTCTCAAACGAAAAATTTTTATTCTATATTTTCGACTTCTTTAAGCGAATTCAATTTTATGTTGACTAGTTTATAATATTTTTATATTTCATAGTTTTATCGATAAAGTAAAATATAATATAAAAGTATGAAAGAAATAGTTAAATAAAGACTCAACTAATGGATTTAACCCACAGACTTAAATAACAAATTCAAAAAGTGTATGATAAATATAAATAACGCGTACTACATATAATCTCTGAAGGTACAGTTCTAAGCGAATACACATAAAAGATAGAAAATAGGAAACACGAATGAAATATAGCATGAACATTTTGCATGTCAGTAACTTGAACAGTTCTTTAGAAGTATCTTACAAAGTGTTTGCGAAGGCTTCTGTTATTTTAACCAGTATTGTAATCTTATTGTACGCTATGTCGGTAACACAGGAAGTGACATTACAATAGTAAAACGTTTTTTGTAATATTTTTAGTCGTAACCTTTAAGCCACCAAAAATCCTTCTCGTAAATATTGTTTTTGCTGTCTTGGTTCTAAAAGGTGCCTATTTTCAGAATTTCAAGGAGATCAAAGCATGGAAGTTTTCAAAATTACAGAGAGCAGCGCTAAAATAGTACATCATGTTTCACAAAATTTTACATCTTGGCTTTCGAATCGCCAAAAATCCTTCCAGCGAACATTGTTTCAACGTAAAATGAAGCTATTTGCAAAATTTCGGCCAGATCGGGAGAAATAGCAGATTTTGAAGCGATAACGTTACATGTGACATAGAAGTGGTAAGTGGGTAACACCCAAAACGTGGGACACAAAAAAGCATTGCATGTCATGTCTATTCTGTACCGCGTCTAGGAAACAATCAGCACAAGGTTGTGCCAGAGAGGAAATTTTCTCTTTGGTTGTACTAAGTGTCCATTTGAAAGCAAATTCGATAAGTTTTACTCTCATGTGGTCAATACAAATTCGCAGAATCATGTCCATTCGTTTATGCGAGTCACATGAGATTCTTTGCAATTTACATTGAAATGCAGATGAAGTACTGTGTAATCATGAATGATCAAAAAATAAGTGCCCTTATTATTGGTCAAACTGTTAAAAAGAAAAGCAAAACTAACGCACAAGGGAAGTTACAGTATCAGGATTTGAATTAATCGCAAGGAAGAATTAGGAGAATGTCTATCACTTACAAAATTCAAACAACAAGTTCAAAACAAGAACAATTTCAAATTCCAAAAAGCTTCAAATTGAAGATACCCAACAATTTCAGAATTTTATACGCATGAGTGCAGTACTTCAATTTATAATAAACTAAATTGGACCAATAATTACAAGATACGAAACGAAGCAAAACTTAATTTCTACCGACGAACGGTGTCATTATGATCTCTAGTTCTTGAAGTTCCATGCATTTTCAAGTGACGCATCCGATTCATGCTCGATTTATTGCACTATAGAGACTTGCATGGTGAAATAAATCCGCTCATTATTACGTGATTAAACAAATTAATTTAATGATTCTATAGCGAAAATTACCAAAATCTTACAACAATTAAAAATAACAGTTTCGAAACCACTCGCTACTGTTGCTAAAACGAAGAAAGAAGGAAGAGTTTTTCTCGAATAAAAATCTGAAAAATTACTGTTTTCATAGAAAAACTAAGTCTCATGAACGTAAGGTAAACTAATTGAATATAAAATGACTAAGATACTACAAAAATACATCAAGACCTAATTTTTGTAAAAAAAAAAGCTTTAGAAGATGAATTTCCATTTTATGACATAAATATTACAAAAGAGTCAAAAGAAAGGTCTCCAAATTTGTCGAACATTGTACAGGACATTCTGTATACAGAACGTAATCGTAAAAAAAATTAAAAGAAAACACACGTTGGATTTTATGAAATTCATACGTCCATATTACCAGATTATGGAAATCTGACAACATCAAACAGAATCACCATCAAATCAAATCAATCAAATCACCAAACATCGAAATCATACAACAAGTAGTACGAAAAATGATGATTCAGATGAGTACATAGATTGACTTGCCAAATTTTCGGTAAACACGTAACATAAGTCAATATTTAACAAATAAAACCATATTCTTTTTAGTCTTAAAATACTAATAGCAATCTTTTGTGTAACCAGTTTCTGCGTGTATTAAATGTAATAAATATAAATATAAATTATTCTTCACGTGTTAATTAGCAGTTACTTTCAACATTTCTTTACAGTCCACTCTATAAACAATTAATGATCTCCGTTAAGATATTTTGTGATTTACACTGATTGGTTTCTGAGCCCTCTATATATTGGATCCTTTACATTAAAACCGTTTATATTGCAATCCTTTAATCACAGTAGCACGTTACTATAATAACATGTATTAACTTATAAATAAAAGAATTCGATTAATATGTCACACATTTTCAATAATTTACAACAAAAAATTGAGAACTGTCGATAAATAATATTCTTATTTGAAATTTTTCAAATAAATATTTCAAATAAACCAGAATGTGAGCGCTGAAGGAAATTAATACCAAGAATAGAAAAAATAATTCTTCGTGAGATAATAATCTTTTTATATCTACACATTGGTACATTGATCTACAAATTGGTATCATTGATTATCACAGGCTTTAGAAAAGAAGTACTCTCCCGATTATACCAAAAAATTTTATTGAGATACAATAGCTATGTTAAGAAAGAGTCATGCATGAGCAAAAGGAACAGATTGCCGTTATTTATTGCATTATGTATGTATATCCACAGTAAGAAAACAATCTTTTAAAACTTTCATTCACCAGATCTCCTTCCTTCCTATTGTTACGCTCTCGGCTCTAGTTAATTATATACAGCAATGGTGTTAGCTGACTTTCTCTTTTTATTTACAAGGCAATCCAAATATCGAAAGATTTGAGACAACATTGGCATTGATACAATGAGCGACGATTAATGCAAAAAATTCTTGAAAATTATTTTTTACCAATACGTTTCGTATATTCTGTTGGAAACTCCATACGTATTTTGAACTACGTCATATTGAGGTTTTCAGAATCTGATTCCTTAGCGTTGTTTCAAGCTTTCAAATTGAATACTTTTCCTGGAGGTACTGCTTCCTGACGTTTCGACAACATTACAGACTCCATCAGGGGTCTAAAAACGTACTGACATTGATGTGCAGTCATGCGTATATATTCTTCATACATTGTATATCCTCCCTCATAATTCTACAAACAGCTCGTATTGCGCATCAGTAATCCAGTAACGAGAATTTGAAATTGTTCAGATGAATAATTAAAAGGTGCTCTAAGCGAAATAGCGTTAAAAGTCAGCGCATCTCTGTCAACTGTTTATGTGCATATCTGGGGTTTTTAATATTTCTATGGATTCCCTGTATTTTCACAAGAAATGCCCTCTAGTTTTCGAGATGAAATAAGATCTTGTGTCTGATATTCTTTTGATGCTCTACTATGGCCGAATGTATGTAGCCCAGTCTAGAGCACCTCTCATGTTCTTCCAAGCGTGTACTTACATTTTTACCAGTTTTATCGTTGTATACTTTTCCACAGGAACAGCGTATTTCGTATACCGATATCGTATATCGGTAAATTTCGAGTAAAAGTTAATAAACAAGAGTGTTTGCATGAGTGGTACTGTTTAAGCGTTCCAATTTCCACAAACTGAAGAACAAAATGATCTGAAACTTAATATTTCATAATTTTGGAATAAAATTAACAAACTAAAAGGTTCCAGTGGGGGAAACAAAGAAGTAAACATTTCCAGATTGACAATTTTGTGTTTGTCTATGCCCGATTCTGATACAAATATAGGAAGATTTTTTTCTTTTCAGTGAACGAAATACAAACGAGAGGTCGGAATAAATTAAAGCCAGAAATAGTTACTCCATTAAGCAAAATCCAATTAGATTTCAGAAATACTAATGCATGTTGTTATAACTAACTCAATAACTAACGAAGTGCTACAACCTTTCAAGAATAGTATGTACAAAAAGGAACCAATATTACAGGAACACGTTCATGTTCTTAAACTCCATGAAACGGATAATAGTGATAATACCGTCTGTTAAACTGGCCTTATATTTTATTTGTATTTTGCATTTTATTAATTTTCTATACTTTGTCAATATTCTACATTTCATTCGTATTTTGTATCTTTTTCGTATTCTGTATTTTTTTCTTTGTATTCTATATTTTATATCTATAAAATTTTAGAAACATAAAATATTTGTGCAATTACCCACACTAATAACTTATGAATAAATGAAATTGTTTACAATATATGCAATAATTATATGAATAAATATCCTTTTATTGAAATTTATTTTATTAATTTAATTTTTAAATAATTTTATTGAAAGAATTTAATTTATATTAAATGATTTATTATTTAGTTCGTTACAAGAAAGTGTTGCGCAAATTTCACCACTGAAATACATTTGAGTGTGCGTGTAACTGTGAGTTACAGACTGATTAATCTACAACCTACGACCTACAACCTACGCTGTGTCACTCATGTAACGTATCGCAACGCAACGTAACGCAAGCGATGTGGCTGTAAAATGATAATAGGGCAACCCTGGCAGGAAAAGAGTTGGGTAAGGGACTAGGATTTAGAGGCGTAAATACCTGGAGAATTTCAGAAAGCAATGAAACACCGTGTGCTTGTCCTTTGCCATTCCATTTAACTCGGAAGAATCCAGGAAAGTTGAACATTTAGATTAATTTAATGTGCGGCCACATTGAATATTTAAATAAATAGAGATTTGAATCAGTTTATTTAGAACGGAAGTAATCAATATTACTAAACTATATAATGTTTTAAAAGCATAATTCTGTTACTTACCGATTAACTTTTTATTCAATTTTTTAGTAAATTAAATGTTGACTAGCTTACCTTGACATTAAGCTTTAACAGATGAGTAAGAACGTTCCAAATTTAAATCCTCAAAATGTATATTAGTACTTGTAACATGATACATGATATAGTATGTATGGGAATAACTTATATACATTAGTAAGTTTCATATTTTAAGATAAATATTATTAGAAGTAACAACAAGACAGGCTTTAATATAATACCTCACTCTTTCAATTTAGATAACTATGCAAGTCTTTATACAAACCTTTTCTATGTGTTTTATAGGTAAAAATGAAACAAAAATATCATATAAACATATAACTGCACATATCTTATCAATCATAATAAAAATATAAAATATGGGAAGAACCATAATGAATTTGCTCTTAATATAATAGAATACAGCAATAAATAAATAATTTACAAATTTTATATTAATTTACTGAATTAACTTGAATAACAAGTTAAGTTGAGTAAATTATATTAAATAATAAATTGTTTTCCTGCATAACAATTTGATATTATATTAATCCAGTCTCTTTTTATTATTTTCGTATTTCGAAATTCCATTTGCTTCCTTGCGATACAAAACTCATTTCAACAATACCTTCAATTTACTCTCAAAGGAAATTACCATAGAACCACAAATCTCAGCAACAACAAAAACCACTAAATCACGTGCTATCTATATGGATGCACAGATAATAGAATTATCTCTTAAAGTCAACCCCTACATGACAATGCAGAAATCGACAACTATAGCCTAAAACAGCTAAAATTAAATCAACTCAAGGTACAGACAAGTATTCATGACATATTTCACAAAGTGACTCAGGTACTTAAAGATAAATATGCTGGATATAATACATATCAAATTAAAATTGAAAAGAACTGTAAAATTATCATTAGAGGACTTTACTTGCAAAATTATTTCAAAAGCATAGCAGAGGAACTACAAATGCTGAACCATCAGGTAAAAACAATAGCTGATATGACCAAATTTGACACAAAGCAACCATTGCCATTACTACTGGCAATGAACTTGAATCTAAAAGCAACAATATTGATATACAACGTGAAACCATCATACAACATTGCCTTTGTCGACTTAGTAAGAATTATGGTCTTGCTGGATGAGAGGTAGTTGACTGAGTCGGGCTTGTATGATAGGTGCATGTTTGAGGAGGCTGTATGTGCCGTATGGCAGCATTAATTGTAATTAATTAAATTTATGTTTAGCCTATAATACTTTGTGTTTGAGTTTTCTTTGGTTGTTTCTTCTCTTCATGTCCTGATTCAGGAATAAACATATAACCATTGAACAAATACACAGAATAATCTATGAAATATATTATGGAATAGAAACTAAATGATATTTCTCAACACTGTTTAATTAAATGTGTAACCTACTTTTGTCATATTTGTACAGCAGATCATTCTGCAGCAAGTGTTAGACACACTCACAAATTATGGATATGAAGAAATAAATAAATATAATAAATACAAGAGTCTTATGCGCAATATATAAAACTAACTATGCCATGGGGTAATAGATGCTTTCTTGAACGTGCAATGGAATCAAGTCCTGTTTAAGGAATGCATCCCCCAGTGCAATGACGCGTGCACATAACATACACCTTCCTTACATATTATATTTTGCCCATAAGTTCTTTTAATACAAAAAATATGTGAAGTTGAAGCAACTGGACCATCCACGAGCATGTAATTTGTAGTTGAGCCACCACTAAGCACCTTAAGGTTGTCTCAGAAAAATTAAAATAAAAAATCTAGATTAGTCGAGGAAAATTCCTGTCAAATTAGGAAAGTCATTAAGTAAAAAGAATAAACGCATTAAAATCTGATACATAATAGCTATTCAGGAAGCAGGGAATTCCTTTCTTCCACTTCTTGACAGCTAGAGGATACCAAAGAATAACAAAAACCAAAAATGACTCAAAAATACAAGAAATAAAATAAAATGTAACAACGTTTTTAAGAAAATAACTAAAGAAGTAAATTAATACAGTAAGAAGTTAATGAAGGTTCGAAATGAATGAAGAAAAATAATTAGTGCTGTTAAAAACCAATGAGCTAACGACTTAGAAGACGGAACAACATTTTATATAGTTGAAAGAACTAAATCAAATATGTTACGCCGGGCCTCTCTGCCTGGCCCAGGTCACACACCGCGGGCCAGACGGACACCAGATGTCCGCTCTTCCGTACGGCGTACCCTCAATAGCCTTAAGCACCCGTCATAAACCCGAGTCACTTGCCTGCTAAGGTCCTTCAAACCAAACAAACATCTGTTTCCGAAGAATTTCTAAAGACTATTGTCTACCACGGCGGGACAAGGGAAAGTTAGTTTTTCTCACGTACGCTGCAACTTTCCTCCCACTAACCACTTTCTCTCGAGGGCGGTTAAGACCCTTCGTTTAACCAATTAACAACGAAGCCTATTTCCCTCACTCTCTTAACTAACATCGGCACCAACAAATCCGATGGTCCCGTGCGCTGGACACGCCCATCTTTAGCTTTCCTCCGACACAGCATCGTCACTCGACTTCACTTCTTCTACATCGTTGGAAAAGTCAACTACTAAGTCTACCGCTAATGCCCATCGGGCAGTCTAAGCATAACGCGAGAGTCGGTCTCGGTATTGTCGAGCCTACATTTCCTCTCCTAAATATCTTATAGTGCTACGTCCACTAATACATTGAATCCAATTACAAGAGCCCTGCTCTAACGTACATATCTATCTTATCTTCGTGCGATAAGTGATTATCTATCTGTTACGCCGCGCGACTCTCTGCCTGGCCCAGGTCACACACCGCGGGCCAGACGGACACCAGATGTCCGCTCTTCCGTACGGCGTACCCTCAATAGCCTAAGTACCCGTCATAAACCCGAGTAATTTGCTCGTTAAGGTCCTTCAGACCCAACAAATGTCCTTTTCTAAATCAGTTTCTAAAGACTATTGTTTACTACGGCTTGGCAAGGGAAAGTTGGGTTTTTCCACGTACGATGCTTCCTAATAACAACTTTCTATCAAGGGCAGCTAAGACCCTTCCTAATCCACCAACCTTCGTTTAACCAATTAAAAACGAAGCCTATTCCCTCACTCTCCTAAATAACCTCGGCTCCAACAAATCCGATGGTCCCGTGCGCTGGAGGGACCGATCCTTAGCCTTCCACCGAGACAGCATCGTCTCCCAACGGCACTGATTCTACATCCTTCGAACGGTCAACATCCTTCGAGCGGGTATACACACCCGCAGATCAGTCACTCACTCATCTCGTACATACGCACCAGTGTAACTATCCTCGTTATAAGTTGTGGAATAAACGGTGACCTAACTTACTACTGTGCACTTCAATCAACCACCTCTATTAGCCTAAACGCAATAGGGGATCGATCATCTCGCGGCGTCGATTGAACAATCGTAACAGGAATTTACGACTCCTGTTGATGCGCTTCTACACGATCGTGTCTCCCCGCGAGTGAAAGAACATTTTGGTCCTTCGAGCCGGATCCGTGTCAGTGAAAGAGTGCACCCCAGTTACCACGCAACATCAAGGTAAGCTCGCTCAAATTGTCGAAATCCCTCATGGCTCCCCCTCAGGAAGAACGCGTCCGGCAATTGCTGCGGAAACGCGAAGGATTCAGACAAGAATTAGAAGCGTTTCGCACATTGCTCAACAATCACGAGGAAGGGACACCCGTGCATGCTATTCAGCGTAATTTGCAAGACTTAGAGGGAGAGTTTGCATCGTTCAAAAAGAGCCAATGCGAATTAGACGACAGAGACGAGGGTCAAACACTGAAGGACCGGGTTGACCTACAACAGAAGTTCTACACCATCGCCGGACAGGCGTCCGCCATCCTTGAGGAGGCAAACAAGCAAGCAGAGCCAACCTCCACAAATCTTGCAACAAAGCCATCGGACATGTCATGGCCGGAACCCGTCGATTTGCCTAGAATTCAGCTACCCACCTTTTCTGGAGCCTACGAAGATTGGCCGGGGTTCGCGGATCAATTTCGCTCCACGGTCCACGATAACCCCCGCATAGACGACTGCAAGCGACTGATGTATCTCCGTTCTTGCCTAAAGCATGGGGCAGCTCTAGCGATCGCGTCATTAAGCAATGCGGCAGCTAACTACGCATTCGCCTGGGAAATATTAGAACGACGGTATAACAGACCAGCCAAAATTGTCGAGAGACACTTGCAGGAGATATTTGACGCAGCCTCCTCATCACGGATAGCACATCGCGATTTGCAGTCCTACACGACCAAGTTGGAAGCTCATTACAAAGCCTTGGCCGCCATCGGACAACCAACCGCAGATGCCCTGCTTTTGCACCTATGTACCGCCAACCTTGATCGGGAAACCGATTCAATATGGAAGGAAAAGATCAGGTCCACACCATTCCCCACGTTCCCGGACTTCTTGCAATTCTTGAACGATCGCTGTCAGGTCATAGAACCTGCAAGAACGACACGCCCACCACGAGGGCAGGCATTTGTCACGTCACGATCACCGCCACTCTGTCCAATCTGCCATGGACCACACAAAATCTGGCGCTGCAACACCTTTAGGACGAAGACGATCGACGAACGGATTCTAGCCGCCGAGGAAATCTCAGCGTGTACGAATTGCCTGCTACCAGGACACAAATTGCAACACTGCACCTCTGGCTCTTGCCGCATATGTGATCAACGCCATCACACGCTCCTACATCGATCAGACGCGCCAATGAGCAATCAGACGCCTCCCACCACGCCCCCACGCACAAGGAAAGCTCCGTCATACCATCCAAACAACCCATCAACCGGCCCCGATCTGCGCCTGCAAAAAGCGCGATTCGGGTGGGTCATCGGGGGGAGCCCACCTTCCCCAGGACCTGCCAGGGTCTTCCATGCCTCCACAACGGAACTAGAGACGGACCTCACCCGCTTTTGGGAACTCGACGAGGGACCTCAGATAAAACACTTATCGGAGGCGGATCGACGATGTGAGGAGCATTTTCAAAATCACGTCCCACGCACCAGCGATGGGCGATACATCGTCGCACTCCCCTTTAACGACAAAATCTCGTCACTCGGATCATCCATGGCAATGGCGATGAAACGACTCGCCTCTCTCCAGCAGCAAGTCAGACGAAATCAACAGTTCGAAACAGCGTATCGGGCGGTCATTCAGGAGTATCTGGACTTGGGCCACATGACCAAGGTTGCATCACGCCACGAACCGGAGAACGAGCTAATTCCAATCAAAAATCGTCTGGAAACATATGAGACGGAGCTCCGCGCCATCCAAAACGAGATTGTAAGCATAGATGAGGAAGAGATCGAGCGCGGCCTCGAGATAGCCGACGAGTACGAGAAATCAGAACTCCGAGTAATCACTCAACTGAGCAACCTACGACTAACTACGACGTCACAATCGACAAACGACGGATCAGCTGCTGGTCGCGAGTCTGCTTCGCTTAAATTACCGGAGAATCATTTTCCTGGACATAATGCGAAGACGCCACCTTCGCCATTGCCACGAGGGCCTACGGATAAGGGAAGTAACAAGGACTTAAACAAAACACGCAACGCTATTCAAACTCCGCGGACGGAGAAGATCGCATCGACTCGAACGCCGACCTCGCCGCGAGTCACGCGCAATTCATTGCACAATACTAGCAGCGTGTCACCTAAACGCGACTTGACAACAATCACGCTAGCATCGTCGCTACATGAACAATCTGATTCAACGCTGCCAAACGCCTTAAATCAGAAAACGCTTCCCATGCGGACCTCATCGCGTGACACTCACAACGTGTCATCCACCCGAGACCCAACGACAACCTCGCTCACATCATCAGCATCGCAACAATCTGATTCCACGCCATCAGACGCCTTGAATCAGACAGCCGCTCAAGAGTCTCTGGATCAACAGACGGAGGAAAGCTTACCAGCCGACACGCCGTCTCCTACTACATTATCGCCGAAATGGAGCACACCGACGAATGGGCTGAAACAAAACACCATACTCGTCGATGTCAGTGCAGCCTACAAGGTGGACCACTTGCTCCCAACGCAACAACCCTTAGGCCTGGCCATCCATTTTCCCTGGCAGCTACGGCACCTACGGACGGCAACGACTCATACGGAGCCGAGCCTCTTGGACCGAGATGCAAAATCTTCCCACTCCAGATCCAAACCTAACCAAACGGAAGGTATGATGTCTCTAATTCTGTCTTTCGCAGAAAACTGGACCACGCCGGTCCAACCATCAATCATCATCAAGAAGGCGCGATACGAATGGGTCAGCGGGGGGAGCCCTGTCCCCCAATCCACCGAAGACCTCCTTCACGTCTTCATTGTGCAACCACACACGCATTTCACGTGCCTTTGTGGAATCGGCGAGCTGTACAACGACACCTCCTGGGACGAGGTGTCTCACGATACTTCATGGGCCGAGCTGTTTCATGACACGTCCTGGTTCGCGAACCGCAATAGAAAATCGCCAGGCAATGCAGATGACCACGGCGATCCAGAACGCAAGGAAGACAACATATCCTCTACGCACCGGACTTTCGACCGTATCTTCGAAGTCACCCTGGCGACAACGGCCTCATCCAGACTACCACAAGTCATACGGCAACGAGCATCTTGGAACGACGTGCCACGCAGCGCGTCCTACCAACGAGCCAACCCGATCACGCAGAATAAGGACAATCAGCAATCAACAAGGAGTCGGGCGGCTGCTCCAATTAACTCCACCTTTAATGAAATTTTGATCGGTACCCTCTCAACGGGGGGAGGATGTTACGCCGCGCGACTCTCTGCCTGGCCCAGGTCACACACCGCGGGCCAGACGGACACCAGATGTCCGCTCTTCCGTACGGCGTACCCTCAATAGCCTAAGTACCCGTCATAAACCCGAGTAATTTGCTCGTTAAGGTCCTTCAGACCCAACAAATGTCCTTTTCTAAATCAGTTTCTAAAGACTATTGTTTACTACGGCTTGGCAAGGGAAAGTTGGGTTTTTCCACGTACGATGCTTCCTAATAACAACTTTCTATCAAGGGCAGCTAAGACCCTTCCTAATCCACCAACCTTCGTTTAACCAATTAAAAACGAAGCCTATTCCCTCACTCTCCTAAATAACCTCGGCTCCAACAAATCCGATGGTCCCGTGCGCTGGAGGGACCGATCCTTAGCCTTCCACCGAGACAGCATCGTCTCCCAACGGCACTGATTCTACATCCTTCGAACGGTCAACATCCTTCGAGCGGGTATACACACCCGCAGATCAGTCACTCACTCATCTCGTACATACGCACCAGTGTAACTATCCTCGTTATAAGTTGTGGAATAAACGGTGACCTAACTTACTACTGTGCACTTCAATCAACCACCTCTATTAGCCTAAACGCAATAGGGGATCGATCATCTCGCGGCGTCGATTGAACAATCGTAACAGGAATTTACGACTCCTGTTGATGCGCTTCTACACGATCGTGTCTCCCCGCGAGTGAAAGAACACTATCTATCTATGCTCATCAGTATAATCTAAGTGTTGGAAATATATAATTTATAATTCTGTGAATCACAGTGTTATACAACCTCAATCACCCCTATTATCTCAACGGAAATCAGGGGATCGATCAATTCGTGGTGTCGATTGTTATAATCGTAACGGGGATTTACGACCCCCGTTGACGTCTCTCCTCGCGATTACGTCTCCCCGCGATTGGTCGAATAAACAAAATATATAACAAGAATTAATAAAATCTTTAATCCAGAGATGAAATAAAATTAATAAATGAATTAAGAATAACAAATAAATGAATAGAGTTTTTAAAAAATAAAAAATTAAATTCAGACAGTGGTGAAATTGACTTCTTACCAACGTTAATAATTTAAAAATATGTAAACATTTACTTAAATTAAAATAATTTAATAATAAAGAATTATTGAATTTAAAACTAAATTAAATAAATTAATATTTTAATCCATGACTTAAAATTATTTAAAATTCTAACGGCCGAGGTACCCGATTAATAGGCAAATGTTTTCCTCTCACGATAACAAAGGAGGTCGCTGTGGCAGGCATTGACTCAGGTAATGACCGAAGACCCATTAGCGAACAAATAATATACGAAATAACTTTAGAAACAGTTAACGAAATTACTTACGGAAAATTCGATGCACCAAAATTTCTGAGATATATTGGACTTCCTTGTGAAGATAAATTTCTCCACGGAAAATGCTATCACAATACGATGAAAACGTGATAAATTATGAATAATGATAAAGAAACGAAAAATGAAGCGGAGTTGCACAACGCACTCAGACACATAACACTACATAAAAATACTCATTTGAGGAACGACACTAACGTCACAAACACGTCTCATTCTGGTAGGAAACGCTAGTATACTGCCCCACAATGGTGGAAGGAATGCTAGTAAGCAGAAGATCTTGGAAGCCTCCCCTCCGCGTATCCTGAGACGCGGCAATCTGAAAACACTATCGCAAGACTAGACAAAATATATATTTTACTACAATCACTTTGGAAACACATACATCTAAGTACTTACGGATTTACGGGCCTTTTAAAATTATAAGATACGGCACATACAACATCCCATCACTCGACGCCACATTGTCTTCTAGACCATGGCCATAGGGAATTGGCTGATAGCGGAGCTGTAATGATGCACCGATTGGTTAAAGGCAAATGTAGTAATTAACCATAATTGGTCCACATACTGAATATTTCTGGCTATTTTCTACCAATCATAAAATGTTAGGCTATGGCATACATAATGAATAATTAAGAATCGAATCGAGCTTAAATTTTATTTATTTTATAATTATTTAGATCATTCTTTTAAACAATCATATAAATTAACTTCAACAACTTAATTAATTTATTTAAATAAACTACCAATATATGAAATCAAATAAGTATAAACACAAGTATATTTATATACGTTAAAATTACTAGTAAAAACGAAAATGAATATTGATATTTTAAACAAATAATTATAGCCAGTTGCGATGATTTTTTAAAAATCGTACTACTTCAGCCGATCAGTAACAAATCATATCTTGCACACCGACTCGAGCTGTTACTAAATCACTAATAAAGAAATAATTAAAAGTAGTAGAAACACGAATTGACGTTTTGTCTACGTTATTCTGTATTACCTTATATTACATTACGTTATATTGTATTATGTTATATTATATTACGTTATATTATATAACGTTATATTGTAATACGTTATATGATATTATGTTATATCATATCATGTCACGTTATATTACATTACGTTATATTGTATTACGTTATATTATATTACGTTATAACATATTACCTTATATTATATCACAATACGTTATATTATATCACGTGGTATTGTATTACGTTATATTATTTTACATTATATTATACTCCACTATATTAGGATACGTTATATTATGTCACGTTATACTATATTTCGTGGTATTTTATTACGTTATATTATATTATGTATGTTACATTATATTGCGTTATGATCTATTACGTTATATAGTATTACGTTATATATTATATATATGTCGGATCAGGATTCGAATTGTGGGCGCGCGACGACTCTTCATGTGGACTAGCCATCGTTTCACAAAGCCGAGATTTTATTTACACGTATATACAGGTCTATCACTAAGCTTAACAAATAATAAGTACAACTAATAATAAGTCTAACAAACACTAAGCCTAATAAATAATACGATCTACGAATAATTAAATTAAATAATACTATTAGCAATGTTTGAGTTCAAACGAATCCACGGTCACCGGGATAACTCCTTACTAAGCGAAACTAACTTAGACGCAAATGCGATCCTCGAAAACGCTCGATGTATCACTCTCCAAGGCAATCGCAAGAATGCCAGCCTCGTGGAGATTTTTCTCCCTGTACGATTGCATTTTGTTTTCTATCCCCGTTTGGAAGCATCGAGAAGGTTCCAAACGTCGTTGCTAGGCACACTCGTTGGAAGCATCGAGAAAGTTCCAAACGCCGTTGCTAGGCAGTTTCCGCCTGGAGTTTTGATTACTAAATACAATGTATGTCCCATTGCATCGGCACCTCCGAGGCAACATCACACGTGGCTCGGCCCGCTCTCGAGGCCGCATGCCGCCACAACCACACTTCTCGGAAAACACATACAACCACTCCAGACCTCCGTTAGATAAAACATCCATCCCGTGACCGTGGCTACGTTCAGCGACCGATTGTCACCTCGAACCCAATCTCGCTTATTACAAATCTTAAACAATTACAACTATAATAAAATCTAGGCTAAGGTACTAGAGGATGTTCCCAAAATTTCCAAGGAAGGGCTTCGGCTTTCCTTTCATCTCCGACACGGCCATCCTGACTATCACACGTCCTCGGGTGTACCTTCGTTAACAAAACAAGAGGAAACAAGATTAGTGTCATTGTGATTAGCATTCAAAGTGCCAGTTGCATTCTGCGTGCTTTCAGTCGGGTCGTAATGACATGACGGACCATTCTCGATTTCACACCCAAATGGGTCTCATCCTTCGAATCGCACATACTCTCAAAGTTCGTTACATAACCAGCTTCGTAACACGATCGCTGTCAACACTAGACCGCCTCCAGCCTCGTGACATTGTCACTGTCGGTACTAGACCAGCTCCAGCTTCGTGACATCGTCGCTGTCGGTACTAGACCAGCTCCAAATCCGTGACATTGTCGCTGTCGGTACTAGACCAGCTCCAACCTCGTGACATTGTCGCTATCGGTACTAAACCAGCTCCAACCTCGTGGCATTGTCGCTGTCGGTACTAAACCGGCTCCCAGCTTCGTGACATCGTCGCTGTCGGTACTAAACCGGCTCCCAGCTTCGTGACATCGTCGCTGTCGGTACTAAACCGGCTCCCAGCTTCGTGACATCGTCGCTGTCGGTACTAAACCGGCTCCCAGCTTCGTGACATCGTCACTCCCAGTGCCTGACCGCACTGAACTCCGTCCCATGGCCGCACCTGGGCTCATATAATTCTACGATCCTCTGGGATCGGGGTACTCACATCGCCATGGTCACTGTTCTCGTCATCACAACAGACTTCCAACTCCGCAGGAATGCGACTATCCGGCATTTTCCTTAACCTGTCATGACTGTACTTGTATGACCTTTTCCCATCCAGTGTTTTCAAGGTATATCGGTCTCCTTCCAGGACCTCCGATATCACAAACGGACCCCTGAATTTTGGATCCAATTTTGTCTGGTTCCTTTCTTCATTTTGGCGTAGTACCAAATCACCAGGATTAAACCTAACTACTTTAGCTTTGGTTTTATCGAATCTCTCTTTGTCATACCTAGCACTAGTTTCCATCTCTTTTATTGCCTGTTGTCTTACACTAGAGATATCTATTTCTTTTTCCTCGATGTTATCAGGTAGTAATAAGTCATACGGTCTTGCTGCTCTACCAATCAATAACTCTAAAGGACTCGATTTGGTTACGCGGTTGATGGTGCAATTCAAAGCCAATTGCATCTCCCCGATCGCGTCTTGCCATGAACGCCCGGTCGTTTCTACCGTTGTGAACATATTTTTTAACGTGCTCATAACACGTTCTACTTGCCCATTGGCCCTACTTGCACCGGTCGCGATCAAATGAACTTTGATTTGTTTGCTTGCACAGAATTCTTGAAATTCCCGGCCCGTGAAACATCTACCCTGATCTGCTATTATCCGACAGGGACTACCGAACAAAAACACGGCGGACTTAAGTGCCTGGATAACGCTGAGCGAATCCAATTTGCGTGTGTGATATAAGTGCACGAATTTCGTAAAGGCATCGATCAAGACGACGACATACTCTTTCGAGTCATTCTTGCCACTCAGCTTGCCCGTTATGTCCATATGCACCGTATGCCACGGTATGCCGGTCTTAGGTATAGGATGCAGTTCAGCCTGTATTTTACCTGAACTAGCCTTCGAAACTCTACAAGCATGGCAGTTCTCGACAAATTTGCGAACATACTTCGCCATTCCCTCGAACCAATAATACTCATAGAGCTTCTCGAGCGTTTTATCCCACCCTAAGTGCATAATTGACTGATGCACATGGTTGATGACGGACCATCTAAAACCTCTCGGAACAATGGGTAAGCAAAGGGTTCTGCCCTTTCGTTGTACTTTACGGTAAAGTGTACCGGATCGCAGTTCGTAGGTATTCGCGATATCTTCCGCGAGCTCTTCGTTCTGTAATTTATTAACGATTTCGGAGATTTGCGGATCGCGACGTTGTTCCGCTAATAGCCAGTCTTCGGAGATCTCGGCCAGATTAATCTCTTTCTCTGCGACCTTGTCTATCATACGCCGATTCAAGTCTACGGGGTTTCGCGAAAAGAAATCTACGTGGGCCATTCGTTTACCCTCTCGATACATGATGTCAAAATCGAATGTTTGCAAATAAGCCCACCACCTATAAACCCGGTCGTTTAAGTTTACTTTGTTGCTGGAGGCTTTCAAAGAATTACAGTCCGTAACTACTAAGAATTTCCGTCCATGTAAGTAGTGTCGGAAATGCTTAACGGCGCTTACTACTGCTAGTGTCTCCAGTTCGTACGAATGATACCTAGATTCCGCGGGACTGGTCCTTTTACTATAATATTCGATGACTCTGTTTTCCTTTTCGACTCTATGCATTAAAATAGCTCCATACCCCTCCGAACTAGCGTCGGTATGTAGCTCTATGGGACGATTGGGATCAAATATCGTTAACACCGGCGCGTCGGTCAGAACGGAAATTATCTGTTGTCTTATCTTTTCGTGCCTGTCCGTCCAAGTTATGTGCTTGTTACTAGAAGTGAGTGCGTACAAGGGTTTCATCACTTGCGAAAATTTAGGAATGAAATTTTCGGAAGTAAGAGGCCAAACCTATAAACTGCCTAAGCTGTGTGACGGTCGACGGTGCAGGTAAAGAATTCAAAGCTTGTATTTTTCCCGGGTTTGGACGAACTTCTCCGTTACGAATTACATATCCCAAATAAAGTACCGACGTCTTCAGAAAAGAACATTTAGCGAAATTGAAAGAAAATCCGGCGTTTACGAGAGTGTTTAGTACAGTGTGCAACCTTTCTAGAGCTTGATCTATTGAGTCGGCGATTATTAGAACGTCGTCCAAATAAACAACGACATACGAATAAGCGAGGTCGCCTAAGGCCTTGAAAATGGCTCTCTGGAAAACGGCTGGTGCATTTTTCAACCCAAACGGCATCGTCACGTATTCGTATTGACCGTCGGGGGTAACGAACGCAGTATATTCCGTCGAGTTAGGGTGAATGGGGATCTGGTGAAATCCGCTAGCCATGTCCAGGCTAATGAAGTACCTCGCACTCTGCAATCTCGCGATTTGGTCAGCAATAAGGGGTAAGGGATACCGATCCGCGACCGTATTTTTATTCAGCGCTCGAAAATCTACGCACAATCTGTCTGAGCCGTCCTTCTTCTTCACGAGTATTATAGGGCTCGCGAACGGCGAATTACTAGGTTTTACAATTTGTGCTTTAATTAACTCGTCTATCCTCTCGCGTACTATTCTTCGCTCTTCCACGCTAAGCCTGTAAGGGCTTCTCTGCACGGTGACGTTGGGATCGATTAGCCGTATTTCCAACTGGCCAGTACTGACGCGAGTACGCGGGAAACCCGTAATGAATGATTCTTTAAATTGTTCGAGAACAGAGATTAATCGATCTTTATAGTTACCGATCACATCAGTGTCAACCTCGTTAATGTTGACCGCATCTTCCGCGACTTTACCACAAGCGTTAACGACCTTTGTTTTACAAATAACAAGGCTATCTTGCGCGATATTTACGTCGAATCCCTGGCTCAAAATCTCGCGACCAATCATGATGTCGTATTTTAGGTAATCGTCAGCAAGGACATGGAAAACTATCTCCAATGTAAGATCGTTAATACGAACAGTGGACAAAATCTGAAGTGTACTCTTAACACAAGTATTCCCGATCCCCCGCATCACTACCACATCGGTTATTCTTTTACCCGAAAATTTCGAGGCTAGGGACTCTTTGATTAACGAACACTCGGCCCCAGAATCAAAGTAAAATGGATACGACTCACCCAGATGGCTTAATCTACCAGCCGGAGCTTCTACTACACAGGAGTCGATCCGGCGTTCGTCAATGGAATCGTAGTTTCTTTTCCGCGATGATGGGCAATTAGGCGCGATATGTCCCTCCTCGTGGCATTTGAAGCAGGTCACCTTCGACGATGCGGCTGGTCGTTTTTCCTTCGGGTTTCGTATATCCTGCTCCTTCCCCGTTTGTGTTTGCAGGCGACACTCCGTTCTCCTATGCCCGTGAGCACCACAGCGGTAGCACTTAATCCGAGGAACTGATAGCCTGCTGCGTTTAGCTTCAGGTTCCGTTAGTGAATTTCTTGGCGAAAATGTCGGCTGATCGTTGTAAGGGAGAATCCTCATTTCATCATGAAATTGGTCCTCCGTCCTGATATTATTCGCGAGCGTTAGTCGCCGAAAGCGTCGATCTTGTGAACTCAGCATATAAAGGGCGAGGGCATTGATCACTTCGGGCATCGTTAGATCTTGCAACTTCATCTGCAGCATGGAGCGGAGGCGACTACCGTACGCTCCCGGAGATTCAGTCTCCGACGGTCGTTCTCTGGATATCCTTATTAACGCCGAAGCGGCTGTCTCTCTGCCACCAAAACGCGAAAGAAATTGTTCCTTGAACGTTGGCCAGGTAAGCTTTCCACCGCGTACCATTTGTGAAAGCCAATGCGCAGCAGAACCCCTTAGGGCGCGATTTAGAGCGGAAAGTAACGCACTCTCTTGCATCGGGTGGTCTTTCAAAATCAGATCAGCATGAGAGCACCACGCGGATGGATCGGCGCCCGCGCCTTCGGGGTCAAAACGTGGTAACGTTGCATCCTTAGATTCCGTACTCGGTCGTTGCTCCCCCGCTTTGTGCGCTAGCGTCTGAATTAACTCGCGCACAAGGTCCATTTGCTCTTGTAGCACTTTAAACGGTACTGATCCCACTTCTGATGTCGGATCAGGATTCGAATTGTGGGCGCGCGACGACTCTTCATGTGGACTAGCCATCGTTTCACAAAGCCGAGATTTTATTTACACGTATATACAGGTCTATCACTAAGCTTAACAAATAATAAGTACAACTAATAATAAGTCTAACAAACACTAAGCCTAATAAATAATACGATCTACGAATAATTAAATTAAATAATACTATTAGCAATGTTTGAGTTCAAACGAATCCACGGTCACCGGGATAACTCCTTACTAAGCGAAACTAACTTAGACGCAAATGCGATCCTCGAAAACGCTCGATGTATCACTCTCCAAGGCAATCGCAAGAATGCCAGCCTCGTGGAGATTTTTCTCCCTGTACGATTGCATTTTGTTTTCTATCCCCGTTTGGAAGCATCGAGAAGGTTCCAAACGTCGTTGCTAGGCACACTCGTTGGAAGCATCGAGAAAGTTCCAAACGCCGTTGCTAGGCAGTTTCCGCCTGGAGTTTTGATTACTAAATACAATGTATGTCCCATTGCATCGGCACCTCCGAGGCAACATCACACGTGGCTCGGCCCGCTCTCGAGGCCGCATGCCGCCACAACCACACTTCTCGGAAAACACATACAACCACTCCAGACCTCCGTTAGATAAAACATCCATCCCGTGACCGTGGCTACGTTCAGCGACCGATTGTCACCTCGAACCCAATCTCGCTTATTACAAATCTTAAACAATTACAACTATAATAAAATCTAGGCTAAGGTACTAGAGGATGTTCCCAAAATTTCCAAGGAAGGGCTTCGGCTTTCCTTTCATCTCCGACATATATGTCGGGTTTACATTAGAATTAGGGTTAGGGGCGTGAAACAAATCTTCGTTTGGGTTACACGTTGTCGTTATGCAATAGAGAAGACATTGACTAGTGTAAATACAATTATTATAGAACCGGACAAGTAACCGTGGTAGTTAGGTACTCGAGAAACTAATGACAATGATCCTAGGTTCAATAACGAATCCGCGGTCGACGGGATGATAGATGAACGTACTCACAAAATCTAAGTCGGACGCGTAATATTCACTGGTCGTAAAGAGTTACTCCTTTCATCAATGAGATCGCGAGCGAGAATGCCTTTCCCGTCCCGATGATGCCACAGAGGAAAACTATAATGGGGTGTGTCTAAGGATACGAGATCATCGGATTCGTCGAGAAAAGCCTTCGTTCAGAAAGTAAAGGAAATTGACGTTGCTGCTAATTGGTCAATCTCCATATCGGTAGTTAGAAAAAGATGCTAGCCGCCTTCGAGGGAAAGTTGCTAGTGGGAGACGCCGCTCGTTGAAAAATATGTCTCCCCTATCTTCCCGTAGTTGGGACAAAGACTGTTTGTCTGTTTGAAGGACTTTAGTTAACTAAACCTTAAGATTAATAACGGGCCCTCGGGCTAGTCGAACATGTACTGCGGAGACGCATCGACATCTGGCAATCATCTTACTCGAAGAATAGGGTCTGCGTGTGGCGAGCCACGGGACAGAAACCGTTGGAATGTTTACTGTCGCGTGTCGCCACGAATATTTCCTTTAAGGAGAGCTATAGAATTACTCCATACCTTTGCTAGGCAAAGCGTTCATCCCGTGACCGCAGCTACGTTCGGCGACTGACTGTCGCCTCGAGCTCAAGCTCATTATCACAACTCTCGAACAATTACAATCGGATTGAATAACTACAATTGTTCAATTACAGCTATAGTAGACTCTAGGTTACAATGTTGCGGGATTATCCAAAATTCCAAAGGCTCCGGTGTTCTTTCATCTCCGACACGGCCTTCCTGACTATCACACGTCCTCGTGTGTAACTAAAATATCGTGTTTTCTTACATTAGATTCGATGCAACTGACATTATTTACGATTTAACTAAATGTCCAAGTAAGTCAAGGGTCCAGTGCAATAACAAAGTTTCGTTCGGAGGTTTGACAACAGAAAAATAAAAGAGAATAGGAATTTGTAATGTTATAATTTGTATTCAAAGTGTTAGGTGCGTTCTGTGAGTCGCCAGTTAGGCCGTAATGACACAACAGATCATTTTCGATTTCGTACACTGGTGAACCTCAGTTTGTTGGATCATATTGCCACGTTGGGTGCATTACACCCAGAAAGCACATAAACCCACTCAACGGGTTACAACCAAAAGCACATCAACCCACTCCACGGTTTACAACAAAAAGCATATAAAACCACTCGGTGTATTACTATGACCACAACGCAGTGTTAATGATCCTCTGAGGTCAGTGTACTTGCATCGTTATTATCACCGCCGTTGTCATCACCGCAGACGTCTAACTCAGCAGGGACGCAACCTTCTGGCATTTTTCTCAGTCTGTCGTGTCTGTCCTTATATGATCGTTTGCCGTCTAAGGTTTTTAGGGTATATCTATCTCCTTCCAAAATCTCTGCTATCTCGAATGGACCCCTGAATTTCGGATCTAACTTCGTCTGGTTTCTTTCCTCGTTTTTGCATAATACAAAATCACCAAGGTTAAACCTAACTACCTTAGCTTTAGTTTTGTCAACTCCACCTTTATCGTATCTAGCACTAATTTCTATATCCTCTATTGCCCGCTGTCTTACATCAGGGATACCTACTTCTCTTTTTTCGATATTATCGGGTATCAACGAGTCGTAAGGTCTTTGCTGTTCCACCAATTAATAGTTCCAATGGGCTCGATTTAGTCACGCGATTGGTGGTGCAATTCGAAGCCGGCTGTATTTTGCCAACCGCGTCTAGCCACGATCGCCCGGTCGTTTCTATGATCGTGAACATAATTTTCAACGTACCGTAATACGCTCTACCTGACCGTTGGCCCTACTCGCACCGGTTGAGATTAAGTGGAGTTTTAGTGTTCACCTTGCCAGAAATCTTGGAATTCTTTACCCGTTAGGACACCTCTCTTGGTCCGCTATTATCCGGCAAGGACTGCCGAATAAAAATATAGTACTTAAGTGCTTTACCGGTACTAAGGAAATCTACTTTGCGAGTATGATGCAGATATGCGAATTTAGTGAAGACGTCGACCAAAACAATGACATACTCTCTCGAACCACTTTTACCGCTTAGTTTGCCCGTTATATCCACGTGAACTGTATGCCAAGGTATGCTGGTCTTAGGTATAGGATGTAATTCAGCTCGTATTTTACCTGAACTGGCCTTCGAAACTTGACAAGCGTGACAGTTCTCTACGAATTGGCGAACATACTCCGCCATTCCTTCGAACCAGTAACACTCGCACAGTTTCTCAAGCGTTTTATCCCAACCTAAGTGCATAATTGACTGTTGCACATGGTTAATAACAGATCATCTAAAACCTCTGGGGACGATGGACAAGCAGAGACATCTGCCTTTTCTCTGTATTTTACGATGAAGGGTACCGGACCGTAACTCATACGTATTCGCGACGTCTTCCGCGAGCTCTTCGTTCTGTAATTTATTGACGATCCCAGAAATTTGGGAGTCGCGACGTTATTCCACTAATAGCTAGTCTTCGGAGATTTCGGTCAGATTGATTTCCTTCTCTATGACTTCGTTGATCGTAAGGTGATCCAAGTCTACGGGATTTCGCGAGACAAAATTTACGTGGGCCATTCGTTTACCTTCCCGGTACAGAATGTCAAAAGTAAAAGTTTGTAAGTAAGCCCACCACCTGTAAACCCTGTCATTTAAATTTACCTTACTACTGGATGCCTTCAAAGGATTACAATCGGAGACGACAAGAAATTCTCGTCCGTGGAGATAATGACGGAAATGCTTGACGGCGTTCACAACTGCTAACGTTTCTAGTTCGTAAGAGTGATACCTAGATTCCGCAGGGCTACTTCTTATACTGTAATATTCTATTACTCTATTTTTACCTTGAATCTTGTGCATTAAAATAACCTCATATCCATCCGAACTAGCGTCGATACGAAGTTCTATCGGGTAGTTCGGGTCAAATACCATTAACACCGGCGCGTCGGTCAGGGCGGAAATTACCTTTTGCCTTATTTTTCCATGCCTATCTGTCCAAGTCATGTTTTTATTATCGGAAGTAAGCGCATACAAGGGTTTCATTACCCGTGAAAATTTAGGGACGAATTTTCGGAAATAAAGGGCTAAACCTATGAACTGCCTGAGCTGTGTGACGGTCGTTGACGCAGGTAAAGAACTCAAGGCGTGCATTTTACCCGGATTGGGATGAACTTCTCCGTCGTAAATTACATATTCCAAATAGAGTACCGATGCCTTTAGAAAAGAACATTTTGAAAAGTTAAAGGAGAATCCGGCTTTTACAAGGGTATCTAGTACGGTGTGCAATACTTTTAGAGCTTGATCTGTCGAGTCGGCAATAATTAGGACATCATCCAAATAGACGACAACGTACGAATGGCACGTTGGCTGTTATACGTGTTTACAAAGGAATCTCAAGAACGATCTCTCGTTTCGTTTGTTCGCAACATCGAAATCAGCAGCCGCTGCTGAATACAATGAAGGAAAGTGTAGTACAGATCACTCCGACCAAATGATTTCTTATGTCACCACAATTAAAAAGGGTCAAATGCTACAGAAGACTTGGCACGCGACTACTCCTGAGGGTTTCCGTAGTAAACGCTTTGATGGTGTTAGGGAAGTGATACATTTACATTGTACATGAGAGTGTGTGTGTAAGGGTTAGAGGGCGTCAAGGACTTAGTGGAGACAAAAGACTGTTGCCAGATGTTAGAAGAATCTAGGCTAGTCGGTTGGCAACCAGCGTGCGTGCAAGACGTTCTTAGAGAGGAATATAGATGTATAACTGTTGTATGGGAAATATAGTCAATAATTTGTATTCCCAAATCCTCGAATTTCCTTAACATGGTAGCAGAGCGTGGTTACTAGTTTTGCAAGATATTTAGTGCGTGGTTACTATCTTGCGAGTGAGTTTTCAGTAAAGAAAAAAAACTTTCAGAAAAAAATATACTTCGAGCACGTAGGAACGCTTGAGTAAGAAAAGAAAAAAAGAAGAATCAATTAAAATGGAGAGATCGGAAATCATGATACCTATATTCGATGGTGAGGATTATAGAATGTGGAAGCAAAGAATCACGATGTTTCTCAAATATAAGGAATGCGAGGTTGTTACAACTAGAATGAAGAACGAAAGAGACGATGAAGACTGGGACAAAAAGGATTTGAAGGCGATTAATATAATTTATAGTGCAATATCGAACAGACAATTGGAGTATGTTAGGGAAGGAAAAACGGCGTATGATATAATAAAAAGGTTCGATGAAATGTACTTGAAAGAGTCGACGGCACTGCAGATCGTATGCAGAAGGAGATTGGAAAACATAAGACTGGAGAACTACAGTGATTCAGCATCATTCTTTAACGATTTTGAGAAATTAATCAATGAATTAAAAAGTGCGGGCGCACAAGTAAGTGAGAGGGAAAAGCTGAATTACATGCTGAATACGTTACCCGAAGAATACAGCTACATAGCGGACATAATAGACGCATTGAAATAAGAGGATCAAACGGTAGCGTATGTAAAAAATAAAATAGAGGTAGCAGAGAAGAAAAATAAATCCAATGGAGGAGAAAGGCAAACCAACGCCTTTTCTGCAAAAAAGGAAGGATGCTTCAGATGTGGAAGATTAGGACACTTTGCGAGAGAGTGTCAAAATGGCGTCCAAGCGGAAAGCAGTAACGGCTATTGGCATGGGCCAACACGTGGTCGAAACAGAGGAAGAGGGAACAAAGGCAATACGAGCAGAGGACGTGGAAACTTTCATCGTCAATCAACAACCGGCACGGGCGAGCATGAAAACTCAAGAGCAGGCATATGGATAGCAACGGCGCACGCAGCAAACAGCAGTGAGACGAATGAAATAAGTAAGAACGAAATAGTGTGGCTATTAGATAGCGGTTGTACCGATCACATAATTAATAATATAAATTATTTCGATAAATCTATCGACCTAAAAGAACCGGTAAATATATATTTAGGCGATAATAGACCGATAAAAGCGACAAAAGTTGGGAATGTTATAAGTTATTTCGAAGCATTCGGAAAACAAAATGAAATAAATATGAGGAAAGTATTTTACGCGAAAGAAATGTCCGCAAATTTGATTAGTTTAGGTAAACTAACAGACAATAAGAATACGGTTATTTCCAAAGGAAATATTGCGAAAGTAATAGATGAGGATAATAAACTTACAGCTGTAGCGTTCAAAGAAAATGGGACATATAGAATAAAAAGTATATTGAAAGGGAAGAAGCACTTAGTAAACAGCGCCGAACGTAGTGGTATGAGTAAAAAGGAAAGATGGCATAGGATGCTAGGACACGTAAATTTTAAATATTTAGAGATTTTGGGTAAAGAGCAGCTAGTGACTGGCATACCGAATGAATTTGAAAAGGAACTTTTGAAATGTAGGGTGTGTATAGAAAGCAAAATGCATAACTTACCTTTCAAAAATAATCGAACTAAGGCTAGGGAAATAATGGAAATTATTCACACGGACGTATGTGGTCCCTTTAAGACCACAGGATTCAATGGAGAAAAATATTTCATTTCATTTATCGATGATTATAGTAAAATAGCTAGGATCTATTGTATAAAATCAAAAGATGAGGTCTTTGATTCTTTCGTACAGTTCGTAAATGAAGCCGAAAATTTAACGGGCAAGAGGTTAAAAATATTAAGATGCGATAATGGTAAAGAATATTTAAATAATCGAATTTATAAATTTGCTAGGGATAAAGGTATAAGAATAAATAATTGCCCAACATACGTACATGAATTAAACGGGACAGCGGAAAGGTATAATAGAACAGTGATGGACATGGCGCGTTGCTTGTTAGCGGAAGCGAAAGTACATAAAAGGTACTGGCCGGAAATAGTTTGTACAGCGGCATACTTGAAAAATCGAATATTAGCGAATACTATAGAAAGAAAGACACCTTTTGAAATATTCTTCAGGAGAAAACCAAGTGTTAAAAATCTACATCTATATGGAAGTAAAGCTTTTGTAAGAAGGCCAGAACAAAAAAGAGTTTCCAAATGGGACAAGAAGGCAGATATGGGAATTCTATTAGGATATAGTGAAGTAGGATACAGAGTCTTATTAGGTGGGAAAATAACAATAGCTAGACATGTAGAGGTCATAGAGACAGACACTAAATGTATCGGCTTTGAGGAAAATTCATTAGAGGCAGATAGAAATGATAGCGAAGATAACTATTCAATGGATGGTATGGATAAGGAAGAGTTAGAAGGTAGGAAAGATGAAAATAATAGTAGTATTGAAAGCTCAAACACTCCTAGGAGATCTACACGTATTAAGAAAACTCCAGTAAGGTATCCAGAAAAGGAAAATATTTGCGAGATTCATGCAAATTATTGTAAAGTAGATATCCCTCGTACATTTGAAGAGGCGATTTGTTGCGAAAATAATGAAGTTTGGAAACAGGCTATGGATAAGGAAATAGAATGTCTCTATAAGAATAAAACTTGGAAATTGGTAGAAAGGGTAAAAGGCAAAGAAGTATTAGATGTAAAATGGGTTTACACGAAAAAAATCAGAGGATAGGTATAAGGCTAGATTAGTGGTAAGGGGATTTCAACAAAGAAACGTAGCCGATGACATATATTCTCCAGTGGCGAGTAATCAGACCTTTAAGATATTGCTATCATATTGTTGTCAAAATGGATTAATAATTGAGCAAATGGATGTAGAAACTGCCTTTTTTAAATGGTGAAGTAACCTCGGAGGTATATGTAAATCAACCAAAGGGATATGCGGACGGAACGAATAGAGTTTGTAAATTATCGAAAGCGCTTTATGGGTTAAAAGAAAGTCCGAGGGACTGGTATGAGTGTTTTGATAAGTATGTGACGAGATTAGGTTTTAAAAAGAACAATATAGAGCTGTGCCTATATACTTATGGAGAGGGAGAAAATGTTGTTTATTTGTTAATATACGTAGACGATTTGTTGATTTGTAGTAAAAACAAAGGGAAGATACAAAGTGTAAAAAAATTATTAACTGATAAATTTGAAATGAAAGATTTAGGTGAAGTAAAAGAATATCTTGGAATAAATATAGAGTATGATTATTTAAAAAATGAAATGAGATTAAGCCAAAAGAAATACATAGAATCATTAGCAAACAAATATAAATTACATAACAGCAAATTGTACTGTACACCTATGGAGACCAACTTAAAAATTGGAAAAGCTGAGATAAATAGAGAGGACATTGGATACAAGAATTTAATTGGCGCATTGCTGTATATTAGTGTAAATACCAGACCCGATATAAGTTATAGTGTGAATTATCTGAGTAGATTTCAAGATTGTTGTAACGAGACACATTTTAAATATGCCTTGCGAATATTGAAATATTTGTACCGGACTAGAGATTTAGGGCTACATTATAAAAGAAATGAAAAGTGCGAAACGATAGATTGTTATGTGGACGCTGATTGGGCAGAAGATCATATAGATAGGAAATCGACTTCTGGGTATGTAATTAGATTGTATGGAAATGTAATTGGATGGAAGTCTAAAAAACAAAGGTGTGTGACAAAAGCCTCGACGTATGCAGAGTATGTAGCTCTATCGAAAGCGGTGAGCGAAGTAATGACTATCAGAGAACTGATGAAAATCTTCGATGTAAATGTAGACGATAACCCTGTAAAAATCTATGAGGATAACTCTGGAGTAATGAGTATAGCAAAATACGGAACTTTTACAAAAAATTCTAAACACATCGAAGTTCATTACCACTACGTTCACGAGTACGTAAAGGAAAACAAGATAAACATAATAAAAGTAAGTACAGAAGAAAACACTGCGGATATTTTTACGAAGGCACTGTGTAGAGAGAAATTTGAAAGGTTTAGGTCATGGATGAATGTAAAATAAGAGAAATGTAAAGAAAGTGATAAATGTTAAATATTTTGTTAATTCGACAAGTATGTAAATAAAATTAAGTGTACAGTATAAATGTAAGGAGGCGTGTTAGGGAAGTGATACATTTACACTGTACATGAGAGTGTGTGTGTAAGGGTTAGAGGGCGTCAAGGACTTAGTGGAGACAAAAGACTGTTGCCAGATGTTAGAAGAATCTAGGCTAGTCGGTTGGCAACCAGCGTGCGTGCAAGACGTTCTTAGAGAGGAATATAGATGTATAACTGTTGTATGGGAAATATAGTCAATAATTTGTATTCCCAAATCCTCGAATTTCCTTAACAGATGGTTTACAAAATTGTAGCAAGGAAGAACATAAATATTAGAATATTTAGACAAGTATGAGTTGCAAAATTATTAGGGTTGTCCGAAGATATAAGAATCCCCATTTTCGACGGAGTCAGCATAGTATCGCCGTCCCGAAAATGACTTCCGGAAGAAACATTAAACGCGCACGCACTTATGTTATGCAAATAAAGGACATCGAATGGATCGAACAAAGGCACAAAAGAATTCGAAGAAAACAACAACTTATTATCCAAATTGTTCATCGAGGGTAATCAATGCTGTATACTTCCTAGAATTAGGATGAATAGGGGTTTGGAGAAACCCACCGGCCATGTCCAGAATAATAAAATATCTCGCTTTTGCAATCTCGCGACTCGATCCGCAATGAGGGGTAAAGGATACCGATCCGCGACCGTATATTTATTTAGTTCTCGAAAATCTGTCTATCATCTATCTGAACCATTGTTCGTCTTCACGAGTAACACGGGGCTCGCGAACGGTGAATTACTAGGCTTTATGATTTTTGGCTGTAATTAAGTCGCTTGTTCTATCACGTACTACTCTGCGCTCGCGAAGTCTATTAGGACTCCTTGTACGGCGATGTTAGGATCAATTAATTGTACTTCTAACTGTCCTGTATTTTTTGTACGAGTACGTAGCGAACCCGTAACGGATGAATCTCTGAATTTTCGAAAAGAAAGATTAATCGACTTTTATCACTACCACGTACCTCATTGTCAACTTCATTGACATCGATCTCGTTTTCAGCGGTTTTATTACGGGCATGAATTATTTTTGTTTTACACATAGCAAGGCTAGTTTGTGTAATATTACGTCAAGATCTTGGCTTAAAATTTGACGAGCAATCGCGATATCGTATTTTTAAATAACTATCAGTCAGGACATGAAAAATTTATCTCTAACCACTAACACCTGTAACGGACAAGATTTGGGCGATACGTTTAGTACCAATATCTCTTATTCCTCGCATTACTACTATATCAATCATTCTTTTGCCAGAAATTCTCATGACTACGAATTCTTTAATTAGCGAACACTCGGCTCCGAAATCGGGGTAAAATGGAAACGACTCACCCGGATGGCTTGATCTACCAGTTAGTGCGTCCACTACGTAGAAGTCGATTCGACACTCGGTATTGAAATTATATTCAGGGCACTGCTTTGTAAAGGATTTTCCTCCATAATCAGATTGGTAGCTGCGCACCATGCAGCTGAGTCAAAAAATTGTTAGATTCCACACTCGATTTTTTGCACTAGCGACGGAATTAACTCGCGCACGATGCTCGTAAGCTCTTGCACTGTTATAACCGGCACTGATCCCACTTCTGATGTCGGGTTTACATTAGAATTAGGGTTAGGGGCGTGAAACAAATCTTCGTTTGGGTTACACGTTGTCGTTATGCAATAGAGAAGACATTGACTAGTGCAAATACGATTATTATAGAACCGGACAAGTAACCGTGGTAGTTAGGTACTCGAGAAACTAATGACAATGATCCTAGGTTCAATAACGAATCCGCGGTCGACGGGATGATACATGAACGTACTCACAAAATCTAAGTCGGACGCGTAATATTCACTGGTCGTAAAGAGTTACTCCTTTCATCAATGAGATCGCGAGCGAGAATGCCTTTCCCGTCCCGATGATGCCACAGAGGAAAACTATAATGGGGTGTGTCCAAGGATACGAGATCATCGGATTCGTCGAGAAAAGCCTTCGTTCAGAAAGTAAGGGAAATTGACGTTGCTGCTAATTGATCAATCTCCATATCGGTGGTTAGAAAAAGATGCTAGCCGCCCTCGAGGGAAAGTTGCTAATGGGAGACGCCGCTCGTTGAAAAATATGTCTCCCCTATCGTCCCGTAGTTGGGACAAAGACTGTTTGTCTGTTTGAAGGACTTTAGTTAACTAAACCTTAAGATTTATAACGGGCCCTCGGGCTAGCCGAACATGTACTGCGGAGACGCATCGACATCTGGCAATCATCTTACTCGAAGAATAGGGTCTGCGTGTGGCGAGCCACGGGACAGAAACCGTTGGAATGTTTACTGTCGCGTGTCGCCACGAATATTTCTTTTAAGGAGAGCTATAGAATTACTCCATACCTTTGTTAGGCAAAGCGTTCATCCCGTGACCGCGGCTACGTTCGGCGACTGACTGTCGCCTCGAGCCCAAGCTCATTATCACAACTCTCGAACAATTACAATCGGGTTGAATAACTACAATTGTTCAATTACAGCTATAGTAGACTCTAGGTTACAATGTTGCGGGATTATCCAAAATTCCAAAGGCTCCGGTGTTCTTTCATCTCCGACATATATATATATATACGTATATATACGTATAGTATTAAGTTTGTCCGCGATAATTGTAGCTGCTGGCTGTAGATGTCGCTGATGAGGTACTGCTGATTTTCTTCCGTTTTTGATGCGTAGAAGAAAAATCGGAGTCCGGTCGCCGCAATTTGAATCCGGCTCCCAAACATTCGTAACCTAAGGACGCTAACCACTGCGCTGCCGTCGTCCGACATTAGTTAGTGTCGAGTGGTGGTATTTGCTGTTGAATGCCGCCACACATTATAATGTATTTTGCTATATAGTATTACATTATATAGTATTACGCTATATAGTATTACGTTATATTGTATTTCGATATAGTGTATTACGTTATAATGTATTACGAAGATATTTTTTGTTGGGAGAGCTTGTAACGATTGTAGAAGGTAGAAACGAGGAGAGAATGAGTCTAAGTTATCGGTAAAAGCAAACCATATACAAAAAAAAGATTATCATTATCGTCGACTTCCGTCAAGTCAGTTTCTGCTCGCTGGATATGATACAGATTCCCGAAAACTTTCTTCATATGAAATTTTACTGATATGCATTTATCAAAGATTACATATTTTAAAATAGATTACCATTATAAGATTTAAAAAAAAAGATAGCTAAAAATATTAAGAGAAAGAAGAATCAAGTTTTGAAGTTTGTTGACCCGGAAATGTCATGATAAGGTATACTTCGATATTACTTTCACTCTCGATAGGTGTCGCCGTCGTTGCTGTTGTCACGTAGGAGACACAAGAAATTACGAAATTGACAGATCACCGGTGATCTCCTCGTGTCGCACTTCAAACGTTTCACAAATAAGATAAAGAATTAAACCTTAGGTATAGTAGTAAAATTTATTGTATGAATTCGGCATCCAAATGATGCATATACAAGTGCTGTCTATAGCCAATAATATATTTTTTCGTTATCGGCAGAACATTTTCTGTTGATTTTATTGACATATTGGATTAATCACTTCTTGAAGTTGCTCATTGTTGAAACAACATCAAAACGTTTCACGCAATATATTTCAAACATCCAAACGATCGTATACTGTTTCATGCTAAAAAATCTATTAAATCCATTGACAGTGAAACGATATTTCATATACGGGTTTTACAAGAATTATTTTTATTTAAGCATATATTTACTTAGGAAAGCATATATACAGCAACCACGCACATTGTGCGTATTTCTGGCGTGCGTTTCCGTTCAGTGTCAGTACTTCGGCGGACTGGACTACCGAAACGAAAATGTTAATTATGACTCCGACTGAATCTGTCATAAGTCAAGCAGCCGATCATTCAGATTGAATGTATGTAATAACTTGTTGAAATCTAGTTCGTTCCTAGTTTCAAAGTTTGGGTTAGGTTTATTTTAGACACTAGTCTGTAAAATTATTAATATTTAGTATTTTATTTTAAAAATTAGTGTTTAATATTCAACGTAGTCTGATGTAATTGTAAAAATTGGTGGTTGTATATAATAATAGTAATTAAAAAATTAGTCTTACTGTTACTTTGAAATTAGTATTAATTATAATATTTAATAAAAATGACTTATTTACATTAAACATAAAAAAACAATTTGTTTTCGAGACTAATGCTTAATCTCACAGTCGTATTCGTTTTGTTATATTATATTCGTTGCAGTCTGTTTTATTATATCTTTTCCCACTCTAACACTTTAACAGATCATTAAAAGTAGATCCTGACATGCGAAAATAATTAAACAATTTTATTTTAATTCTTCTTAATTCAGACATGAGAATCTGTTAAGATCCCAATCGATATCTATGTTTTACAATAAACGATGTGGTCAATACTCTCTGTTAATACTCTTTTTCTATGGCGGTAATATCAAAATATAATAAAAAATAAATGTTAACATCGATTTTTTCTGGCTGCAAATATCAGAAACAAAGGAAGTAACTATTCGCACGAGAGTTGGATTTTCCGCACAGATACGGAATTGTGTGATCGCTGCTTTCGAACGAGCTGTAATAGAAACCAATAGAAATGTTTAATAGGTCACCCTCTCTTTCCATATGTAATGTCAATTTTTTTTTCATAATTTTCTACTGTTCAACTTTGTCACATATTCTTAGATACAAACCAAAGAATTATACAGAATTTTTAAATAATTTTCCATTGGCAAGAATTCTAATGGAAATAGCTATTCGGTTGAACACAATATTTTGATCTCGTTAAACTGTAGAAAAGTAATAGACAATATACAATGCGTCTTGCTTGAGGTTTCGAGAATACAATCATATTTTTGTAAATATATGTATCATGTAATGAAATTAGAATCTAATTCATGTGTAAAAAATTTTACTTACTTAGCTCTCACATTAATTTTTTTACATTAATTTTTTTTATTAAAAACGTCCAAATGTTAATGCAGAAAAAAGAATATAGAATAATCTACAAAGAAGAATAATTTATATGGTATTTGCAAGCACAATTTGGTATAAGCATCTATAATTTATAACATAATTATTATGCAGTATGTAGATGATGAAGTAAAGTACGAAAGTTGTTGCTCGGTTAAAAACATTTTTGAATCTTTTTGTTAAATTGTAGGCAAAAGGAATGGATTGGTGAAACTGTAAAAAAGCTGCTGACTAGACTTTGCTTTCGATGATATTTGGATATGTTGTAAAACTCAACGTTTTGAACAATTTTTTACTATACATATACGGACTAAACTCGCTTTAAATGAAACACAGCTGGTCCTACTATAGTGAATTCTGCTGATAATCTGTGGCAGCGTGTGTATCGATATTGGTCGATCGACTTGTTATTTCAAGCTCCTTGCGCGTTTTTCGGCGACCGGATTGAAAATTCTAATTCAAACCCAAACCTAATACATTGGTGAATTTGAATTTTATTTGAATTATAAGTTATAACAGACATTTCCTGTAGCTTACCATGTATACGTTATGCATACACGGGGTTTTAAATCGTCCGACTATCGTTTAGAAACAGATGATAAATGACCGACGGCAGCTAAACGTTACTGACGCGTACGTTGACACAGACCAACGACTACAGCCTTTTATATACTTTAATAGTTTATTGTAGTGGTACCGGCAGTTTTTCGCGAATATTTGAGTAACTAAACGAACTTAGCTCTTATATGTATAGAAAAATGTTGTTCAAAATATCGATTTCTACAACATATTCAAAAGTGATCGAAATCGACACTGTAG
Source organism: Bombus bifarius (assembly GCF_011952205.1). Lineage (NCBI taxonomy): Eukaryota > Metazoa > Arthropoda > Insecta > Hymenoptera > Apidae > Bombus > Bombus bifarius. Next base: position 222,274 of record NW_022885435.1, read on the forward strand.
CGGCACTCGACAACGAAACCTTCCGACGGTTCCGTCGATACAAAGTATACATTGATATCCCTACGGTCCTTCCGCCGAATATTTGGAAGAAAGCGTACGTGGCAACGGTCGCGATCGCCAAACGAACGCGTGCGTAGTGGGGATATCGAAGGGCGACAAAAGAAACGAATCGGATCAAAGAAACATTCGAGTTTTAACAGCGAAGCGAGAGAGTCGAGTTTTAACTGCGAAATGAGAATAGTCGAGTTGTAACCGGGAAGCGAAAAATGAGTTAGACTTGTACGAAACGAGTTGAAGGCGAGGATTGTTAAATAAATATGTTGTTGAACATCGCCGAGTATCTCTTTGGCACCCTACACCTCACACCACGTCACACCAGTGGATTATATAAAATGAAATGAACTTACCTGATCTGTTGCATTGCTTCCGTAAACAAATGGAAAAATTGTTGTGTCTTATTTGATGTTTGTAGGTTTGTAGGATCCGATAATGTACAGGGTGGTTGGTAACTGGTGGTACAAGCGGAAAGGGGGTGATTCTACGCGAAAAAAGAAATCGAAAATATAGAACAAAAATTTTTCGTTTGAGGTTTTGTTTTCGAAAAAATCGACTTTGAATTTTCGCTCGGTACGCGTGCACTTTATCACGTCTCGTTATAACGGATCTCACCGTAGATCGTTGTCTCGATGGAAAAATTAAAAAAAAATTTTTTTTTAATTTTTATTCTATATTTTCGATTTCTTTTTTCGCGTAGAATCATCCCCTTTCCGCTTATACCACCAGTTACCAATCACTCTGTATTTTCAAGTACATGTATTATGTAATAAAATTATAATTCAATTCTACTGTAAAAAGAATATACTTGCAAATAGTTCTCATATTTCTACAAGGAATACAATTTTTAAACTTGTATGTCATAAATGTTGTACTTTGGTCATCTACGTACAAGGTATATGTATGCATATGTATATTAAATAACATATTCCGATTAAAGACATATGTATATTAATTTTTTTTTTGTTATTGACGTTTAACCGTTAATGAGACCACAGGAATATAAAACAATTCTTAAATGAGGAAAACATCGCTATTATTAGTTAATCTACCAGCTTGACGGGTGGGGAAGAATGTTAACATCATTCATTACAAAGCATACAATCATTACAATCATACGTGAGACAAACCAGATTTCCCGTATCTTTCAAGGATAGATAATAAATTAAGGAATGCTAAACTAAAAGACATTTGTTCGGTTTAAAGGACCTTAACTAGAGAAATCCAAAGATTTATGGCGGGTCCTTAAGGTAGTTGAAGGTATGCAATGAAGATGTTTAGATATCTGACAATCATCTTGTTGGAGGGATAGAGCCTGCTTTGTGTAGCAAGTCACGGGACAAAAACTGTTGAAAGGTTTATTGTCCAGTCCCGCTGCATATGTATATTAATTTTTTGTTTAGTAACAACGTATAAATGTTAATGAGGGGAGAAGAACATTAATAAATCTAAGAGACAGAATAATTTATGCATACATTTGCAAGTACAAATTGATATAAGTAGCTGCAATTTAGAATGTCATTATTACCCAGTACGTAATAAAGTGCGCGGTCCAAAACATTTTAAGTTTAACGATACATTAAACTATACAAAGATGTGGAATATAGAAAATGAAAAATTGACTATGGCATTGGGTAGGCAAGCAAATTTGAAAGTATTCGCGTCTTTTTTGACGTTTGCAGGTTTTAAGGATACAATGATATTTTAAAAAAAAAATATGTTATGTAACAAAAGCAGAACTCGATTGTACTGTACAAAATGTACCTACGATAGTCCTGAAATTTCTACAAGGAATACTATTAAATTACACTAGGTCATAAATAATATATATGTCGGAGATGAAAGGAAACCGGAGCCTTTCCTTTGAAATTTTGGGGAAATCCTCTAATACTTTAGCCTAGATTCTATCATAGCCGTAATTAAGCAATTGTTGTCATTCAATCTGATTGTAATTGTTCGAGGTTTGTGATAGTGAGATTGGGCTCGAGGCGACACAACTGATCGCCGAACGTAGCCACGGCCACGGGATGGACGTTTTACCTGACGGAGGTGTGGAGTGGTTGTATGGTTCTCCTTGGAAATGTGGTTGCATACGACCTCAAGGAGGAGCCTAGCCACATGTGATTTTACCTCGGAGGTGCCAATATAATGGGACACACGTTGTATTAATAATCAAGCTCCAGGCAGAAACTATCTAATAACGGCGATTAGAACTTCCTCGATGCTTCCAACGAGTAAAAACAAACGAACGCAATCGTAAACAGTGGAAAATTTTCATCAATCTGTTATTCGTGCGATCGCCTTGGAAAGTTACACATCGAGCAGTTTATACCGAGCGTCCCAGCAATAGTATTTTGTGCTTAAAAGTATTCTACGCTTAGTAAAGAGTTATCCCGTTGACCATGGATTCGTTATTGAACCCAAGAACATTATCAATTGCATCTTGCGTGTTTAAACACCACGGTTGTTCGTTAAACTTTGTAAAAGTCATTTTCGTACCTGTAAATATAATCTCTGTTGTACAAAACGATGGCTAATTCAAATGAAGAACTGTTACGCGCCCTAAATTCTGACGATAACCCGACATATAATTTATTTACTCATTTACATGATACGTATATACGTATAACATAAACGTATACGTGTATTAATTTTTTTAAATTAATTTTAATTAAATTAATGCAGTGCTATTAAATATCACCCGACAAATGACGTCATGATACATGCTTCGACAGATACTACGAATAGACAAAAGGTCGAATGACATGCGCTAGTGAGAATTCTGAATTTCCATACGTACTTTGAATTATTTTTCCAAGTAAGACAATCTGAACTTGAGAACAGTGGGCAAGAATGATAAACCTTTATCGATAAATTAAAAGGCAGCAACGTACAAGGAACTCTTTCTGATCAAACATAGGACTACATACACGCCAAACATCGAGAAACCATTTTAAGTCTCTATTATTATCTTATTATTATCTATAAAACACTTTCATTTGCTCTTAGTTAGTGATAGCTAAAGGTAAGGTGACTCGATTTGTCAAACAGTTAGAGATAGAAGGGACATTATATCAGATATTTTAATATTACTGTGGCGGATCGGTATCAACAGGACGCCGACAGGTCGAGGCATCAACGCGGTTGTAGCACCTCCCGGGCGATCCGCGGGTACCAACCGCCAACACCAGAGGGCTACTACGACGACAATGAGTCTATCTGTCTCGCTAGCGGTCGAATATATGGTGTCACGATACAAATACCGCACCTAGCGAGACTTCCTCTACGTCTAAGGCAGGGACTACCGGGCATAGCCTTACTGACGAGTCCACCGGTAGTCCCGGGACGAAATGCGCATTCTCTTTTCACCTGGCAGGGCCATAACACCTCCAAATTACTATTTAATCAGAACCCCAAGCATTAGCGAAGAATTTAAGAAGGTATATTGCAAGCAATTCGTAGAGCAAGACAAATAATAGAGTAAGCATCAAATAGCGCAGACAAAAGTAAAAATCCTTCGTGTAATACTTGCTTCATCGGTAATACAACATACATGATTCGAATCAATTTGCCAAGAATCATCCTACTGACCATCCTTTGACGAATCTTACGGCGGTTAGTTAAAATTCCACGATACGTTCGAATCCATCATACACGAGCAACTGTCGTTAAGTGACATTCAAAAATTCCATTATTTATTGATACAGTCTTCTACAACGTTATAAATATAAGAACATAACAGTGTATGTGCATTTACACCGCTATTACACCGCTTGTGCTAAGCTAGTACGTGACGTATCATACCCAGCTACAGTTCTAGTATTTGCAAATACTTCAAAATCTATGATTGTCTTCTTTTCTTCGTTTTGCCCAAATCCTGTCTGAAATTTGTCTACCGTGCCATCTTGATTTCACTTAATTGCTAATATTTATCTGTTACTAAGTACTTTGGCATTTTTTGCTTTCTCTACGATTCTCAAGTTTTGCTTTCCACGCGAAAGTCATATTATTTTTTCATAGAAGCTTGTTGCGACGCACAACTTATTAACGATCAGTCAGGCACAACTGATCGGTTGTTTATCGCGAGTCTTGAACGTTATTAGCGCCCAAGGTGGAGAATTATAATAAATGTAAAGAGCGAGGTTTAGTTCACCTTATTTATTCCACTCAATACTCTGATTACAACTGTCTTTAAGTTTACTGAATTCCACTTACTACTCTCAATACACTGTCAGTAAGTTTACTGATTATCCTGTTAAATATACTGTTCACTGACTGAATACTGTTACGTGTTGACTCTTAGAATACTGGTGCAAGAGTGAGTCTTGGGGATGTTGCTGTTGTAGCGGAAGGTTCGTGGTGGGTGTGTCTCAAGTCTGTTCCTAACTGATCATTGGGTAAAGACGTATGTTTGAGGATAGGCTGGCTGCCTTCGGGAAGGTTCGCGCGCGGGTGATCTTACACTTGGGGAAAACCCGCGTGTCCGGTCTTCCTGAGATGTAGCATAAAAATAAAGCAATTTCGTATTTTATGGGTCCTTTCCGTGAGGTCCTACAGTACCTTGACTATACAATAGGCACACTGTTTATGATGGGTCCGCATTAGGGTACCCTTGACGACCCCCCTAATAGACCTCGAAAAAGCTTTCGACACAGTCTGGATCCCAGGTCTCATATAATAATAAGTATTAACTTATTATAAATAATCAGCCATGTCACTGCGTCACGCAAGAAAAATTACTGAAAATTCTCAACGCGAGAACTGATTGTAATTTTAATAAATAAATAAAAAAAAATGTTCAAGACTTCCGCTTTAAAGTTTCTTCTTTTTTCATTATTATTATTTAATTTGTACTTTACAATTTGTCCAGCTGGACGTTCGGTAAATTAAATTTTTTTAACTTTACTGTTTTAAAGTGATCGCAAAAAATGTCTGCCGCGTCTGGACTAAAGATTCGAATGATTTTTATATTATTAAAAAATTTTAACAGATAATAATATAGAATTTCATACATATACTCTCAAAGAAGGAAAGAAAACTGAGGTGGTATTAAACGTGTTAGTGTATTAAAGAGACGAGTGGTAAAATGTAATGGTCAATGTATTTTAAATCGTCGGTCGCAATCGTTCCTCACTCGATTCTATCGTAGAACTCGTTGTGATAATTCGCTATGCTGATTACTATGAAAACTATCGTGATGATTTGCTAAAAAGATACTCGATGATACTCGATGAGGATATTGATATTAGAGAGCACGTTCGTCTATTTATAACCACAGTTATTATTACAAAAAGTTCGAATGTAATCCCGGTTGGCGATTACAAATAACGGTGATGATGTTTTGATCTGGAGTTCGTTATTTCTTGAATCTATCAGATCGAAACAGCGTTAACAATAAGGTTCTAAGGCACAACAATATGAGTCATTCCCGATTCGAATCGTCCAATGACTCACGTGCCGCTACAACTGTAATTCTTCTAAAAAGTCTTATCGATGGTTTTGAGTATGAAGAAGTTTTACCCGAACTCAAGAAGATTTCTATAAACAAAGTTCAATTTATTTTCGTTCATACACATTGAGCTATATACATTTTTTAATACATTAACACTTTGACTACCACGCCGAATCAGATGTTTCGCTCAGGGTGCCAGGGGAGTATTTTTATTATTCAAAGCAAATAATAAATTGATGACGTAAGACAACATCCTTCCCCAATGGATCGTTTATCTTATTGGTGGTTACGGGTGACCACCGTGGCGCCTTGGTAACAGTTGATAGCGACATATTATAACCAGGCTTCGCATTTGTTATTTCGTCGTAAGCAAAACGTTCAGAATATGTTGTTGAAACCTGTGGAAGATATTAGTAAACAGTATTTACTCATTCTGTATACAGGGTGGTTGGCAACTGGTGGTACAAGCGAAAAGGGGGTGATTCTACGCGAAAAAAGAAGTCGAATATAGAATATAGAATAAAAATTTTTTTTTTAATTTTTTCTTTTAATTTTTCCATCGAGATAACGATCTACAGTGAGATCCGTTATAATGTACCGCACGCGTACCGAGCGAAAATTCAAAGTCGATTTTCTCGAAAACAAAGCCTCAAACGAAAAATTTTTATTCTCTATTTTCGACTTCTTTTTTCGCGTAGAATCACCCCCTTTCCGCTTGTACCACCAGTTATCAACCACCCTGTATATTATAGTATTGTAGTATTACTTTAACAGTAATAGAAAGGAAAAAAAAGGTCTCATATACAAACTGATCAAGAAAAACCTTCCTAAACATCTAATTAAAATAGTCTGGGACATGATCATAAGCAGAACATTCATAATGACCGAAGGTTTAAACACATCAAGCAAAGAATTCTCCATAACAAACGGTCTGCAACAAGGTACAGTAAATTCCCCGCTACTTTTCAGTATTTACAACAGCGACTTATTAAACCTCTCTAATCTCAATACATCCACCCACAAACGCTCCATAGCCTTCGCAGATGACCTAATCACCTACGTAACATGCCGCAACACTAAGACAATAAAAACTGAACTGCAAGAACTTTTCGTAAAAATAAACGACTATTACCACGCATGGAAACTAAAAATCAACACAAGCAAATGCGAAACCATACTGTTGAGACCCAAGTTAAGTGAAATCGGCCCAACAGAAAGAGAACGCTGCAGAAAATGCCAAGTAAGAGAAAAAGCAAACAAAGGGGCACTCATACCACACAAAAACTGCGTAAAATACCTAGGAATGAACATAGACGACAAATTAAACTACAAGCAGCATACCGAAATCCAACTTGCTAAGGCCAATAAAGCATTCTGGAGAATAAAAAGACTATTCTACTTCAAACATCTCGACAGCAAAGTAAAAATACTATGCTACCAAGCACTAATTAGACCAATCATTACCTACGGCTGCCCAATCTGGTACAACATATCAGCCTCCCAGATGGAAAAAATCCGCATATTCGAAAGAAAATGCACCAGGGCTTGCCTGAGAACATACAGATCCGAACACAGCGGATTAAAAAAATATGTAAAAAACAAAACAATATACGACCTAGCCAACATTCACCGCATCGACTGTCACATCCTAAAGCTAATAAGAAACCACTTCGCGCAAGCGGCAAAAATAAAAGAAAACAGCTTAATTTTCAGATGCCTATTTCCTAACAACGCATATTACAAAAACACTCTGACAACAGGCCACATCCCCCCAGAAGCTTTCCTATACCTAGACGAAAATAACTACCTCCAGGACCAAAACAACATCCCAATAATATATCACATAAAAAGAAAAACAGGGATCAAAACCATACTTTACGAAGAAAACATAAATGGACAGACCGCAGACTCCAGATGGAGATACAATATGGCCCTCCCCCGGAAAGATACCAAAGACAAACACAGAAAAAACACAAAAAAATATTGGTGGATACAGAACCCATAACAAAATAAGAGAAAACATAAAACCGACAGAACTCAATTCTGACATCGCATAACACAGGTGTAAAATGTAAATATTGTAAATATTTGTAAATATTGTAAATATTTGTAAATATTGTAAATATTTGTAAATAATCCTATTTGACATCCCCCTCTCCCGCCCCTCCCTCTCATCCCACTCCTCCCCAAAGTTACACAGCACCCAAAAAGCAGACTACCGAAGCGTTCTGTTTTGAGACTAAGTTTTCAGGACAGACAAAAATAAAAAAAAATACATAAAAAAGCTCCGCTCCCCAGCGGCTTAAACCCAAAAACTGTATTATACAACGAAAAATGTAAAGCGCCGACACATAACACAGCATGGCTACGTCGTACCGCCGCGTATCGGTACCTTTGCCTAACATATCATTACAAAAATTCACCGTTTATTGTGAATATGTACCTAAAACTGTATTCTTGGGTTCAATAAACAACTTTAAATCGTAAAGTAGTTAGCGCCTTAGGTTACGAACGTTCGGAACCCGGGTTCAAATCCCGGCGACCGGAGTCCGATTTTTCTTCCACTCATCTAAATTAGAAGAAAAATAGCAGTACCCCATCAGCGACATCTACAAGCCAGCATCTACAAGTATCACGGACAACACTTACGCCTCTCAAATTGGCAGCGAAAAGAGGTGTGACCGTGAAAGCGCTACCCGAGACCTCGATCATCGCGAATATATTATATAAGACTGTGGCAATCTGGATCTACCGCTACGACGCACACGGAACGGCGCTTTCTTCAGCAAAACTCGACGCCCCACCGCCGGCCCACGCAAGCAGGTGACAGGATACGAGACGATGACCCAAGCCAGGAGTGATGTAGTCATTGCAAAGTTCATGGGCATCACCACCAGCACGTCATACTAAAAGAGGAACAGAGACCTACGACCGTACGCGAAACGCTCCGCACCGTACCGACAGGTATCCACCGCCACAATCCTAAACCGGTGTAAATAAAGCGAGCGGTGTTGTTTGTAAATAAAGCGGAGAGACAGAGAGAGAGAGAGACAGAGAGAAAGAGAGAGGAGAAATATGAAACATGGAATGACGAAAAATATAGAAACTCTAATACGGTACAATTACTATCAAATTTAGTAAAAGAATGGAATAAAGTACTACACGGCTATATTATACGGTCAATTCAATCTATGCATCATCGCTATGCTATGTTGTTGATCCAGAAGGCATGACTACAAAATATTAATTACGATATGTTACACAATGTACCACAAAATTGTTACAAAATCATAAACAAGCATTATTTTTTCATTAATTAAATTGACATATGAGGAACATATGAGAAATAAATAGCGTTGACTTTTTTTTCTAATATTCCTTCGCGTAAATATGCCCTTCTATATCACATTAACAAGAATTTTTTAAGACTTTTCTTCTGGAAGAAAAATTGCAAAAACTGTTTGCTTGATAGCTTTTACGCGACACGTAACTTTTTTGTTTCTCTTGCTCTTTGCTCCTTTATTCCCTTCCTTGTATCTCTATCTCCTTCTCCATCTTTCTTTCCACGTTTTCCCTTCTGTTAACACGTGATCGTGACGGAGGGGAGCATAAAAGTAACGTCAATGAAGAGAACAGACAAGAAGAAGCAGTTATTATCCTTATTTTTATTTGATCGCGTCTAACAGTGAGAAGCGAACTGAGCTTCCATTCCATTTCGCGATACGATTCACGAAACTGAAAAGTAGAAAAGAACTCCACGAAGATATAACGACGAATTTCGTGCCTTTCCTGCAGTTACGGACCGCCATCGTGCTTATTTTATGTACCATCGGTGAGGTGAGAACAAACAGCACGCTACTGTGTAACAATTTGGAGAAACGAGGCCGTCAACGGTAATCACGGTGTTGCGAGACATCAGTAAGAAGAAGAGAAAAATAACCGAAGAAAATACAGGAAAGATCAAGTAAGTGGAACTTACTTTGACGTACACAAGGTGATAATAAATTTCATATTTCGTATGTTTGAAGCGTGCTGGCGCAGCATGGCTTTTCAGTTAAATACAGCCGGTTATCGGTACCAAACTTCCTATAAAACGAAACAAGACACGTCGATGCTTGAGATATGTCAATGAACGGTAGAGTGTTTAAGTTGAACAGTTATATCTGATCTGTTAATTCGACAAGATTAGTATGTAAGAAGAACAAAGATAAATGTGCATCTAGTGCTAGGCAACATTTTATTTAACTACTAAATAATAAATAACAAACCAATATAATATTTTAGTTGCGAATAAGAATGAAATTTCTTATTTAAGCACAAGTCTTTAAAATATCATTCGCAAATAAGAAATAATAATTAAATTATTTTTTGGCATCGTTTAAAAGACTTTCCCATTTGGATTTAATTGGAAAACGAATAATAATGTATAAATAGGTAGTTTTTGGTTTTGTCTTATCTGTTTCATTGTGTACAATGAAGAAGTCGTAAAATTAATATCGTTATTTTCCAACAGACAAATCACAATTTGCATTTGCTTTTCGAACAAGTTGTCCGAAAGCTGATGTGATATTGGCGTATTCGTCGTTAACAGGCAGCATTAAAAATTACAAATTGTAATTTACAGTAATCTTGCCGATTGAAATGTTATATTTGTGTAAAGATAAATTTGTTCAACGACCGATAGGTATTAATTAAAAATGGGTAAAAACGAGAATTATATTTATAAATAATAATTGACTCCATTATTTTAAATAATGTATTTAGATTTATTCAAGTAACAAATAATTTACTTGTATTTTTTATTTGAACTCTCAAGTATCCAATGATTTTATTTAAATGATTACTTAAATGATTATTTAAATGAAAATATATATATATCTAATTTATATACAGGGTGGTTGGTAACTGGTGGTACAAGCGAAAAGGGGGTGATTTTACGCGCAAAAAGAAGTCGAAAATATAGAATAAAAATTTTTCGTTTGAGGCTTTGTTTTCGAGAAAATCGACTTTGAATTTTCGCTCGGTACGCGTGTAGTACGTTATAACGGATCTCACTGTAGATCGTTGTCTCAATGGAAAAATTAAAAAAAAAAAATTTTTTTTAAAATTTTTATTCTATATTTTCGACTTCTTTTTTCGCGTAGAATCACCCCCTTTCCGCTTGTACCACCAGTTACCAACCACCCTGTATATATTACATGTGTATATTCTCAATAAACAAGGAATTCCTATTGGGAAGTTGTTTTGGCAAAAAAATTACGCGGCGATATTTCTCAGCGATCGCCTTCTGCTTGTTATGACAGTAAATTTAAAGTCTTTCAAACCGCGATATCCAAACCGCTCTGTTCTTGCCTAATTATATTTCTACAGCAATAGTTGATAGGTGACGAGCGACGTTTGACTGTAGTAATAAGAGTATACGTCACACTATAGCCATTCTCATATGTTTTCGCTTGCGCGAATTCCCACTTATGTAAGTGGGGAACCCTGAGCAATGAAAACTTTTTCGTATATACAGAGCTATATACTGATCTGATTTATACAACTACTTTTGAATATAATGTACTTAGAAATAAGTCATTACATGTCTCACACCGCAGTTCAGATAAAATATAAAGGAGCAAAATTGTGAAAAATGTTAATTCCTGGCAAAACTTCAGAAATGCTGCCTGCATTCCGATTTCGATGATTTTTGCAGAAATCGATATTCTGGACAACCTTCTCCTATACATATAAGGAGTGGACTCGCCTAGTTTTCGAGATATTATTTTTTATTATTCAATTACAGATATCGGGATTGAAAGCGCGAGGGTGCTGTGGTACTAGTACAATGAATACGGAATTTACAGAAAATTTAAATAAGGTGAATTCCATCGAGGGATTTTACGCCGGAACTGGAATTTTTATAACTGGGGCATCTGGTTTTGTGGGGAAAGGCCTTCTGGAGAAACTGATACGCGTGTGTCCACGCATCGTCGTTATTTTTATTCTGGTTCGTCCAAAAAAACACCAAACGATGGAACAACGATATAAAGAGATCATAGATGATCCCGTACGTAAATAACATTTTCGATGCTTTCAATATTTAAGACATTCATAAACCAAACCGATTAATTTCACATTTCATTAATTTCTCAATTTCATATTATATATATATATATATGTCGGAGATGAAAGAACACCGGAGCCTTTGGAATTTTGGATAATCCCGCAACATTGTAACCTAGAGTCTACTATAGCTGTAATTGAACAATTGTAGTTATTCAATCCGATTGTAATTGTTCGAGAGTTGTGATAATGAGCTTGGGCTCGAGGCGACAGTCAGTCGCCGAACGTAGCCGCGGTCACGGGATGAACGCTTTGTCTAACAAAAGCATGGAATTCTATAGCTCTCTTTAAAAAGGAAATAGTTGTAACATGTACTCCGTAGTACATGTTCAGTTAGCCCGAGGGCCCGTTATAAATCTTAAGATTTAGCCAAATAAAGTCCTTCAAACAGACAAACAGTCTTTGTCCCAACTACGGGAAAATAGGGGAGACCTATTTTTCAACGAGCGGCGTCTCCCACTAGCTACTTTCCCTCGAGGGCGGCTAGCATCTTTTTCTAACCACCGATATGGAGATTGACCAATTAGCAGCAACGTCAATTTCCCTTACTTTCTGAACGAAGGCTTTTCTCGACGAATCCGATGATCTCGTGTCCTTAGACACACCCCATTATAGTTTTCCTCTGTGGCATCATCGGGACGGGAAAGTCATTCTCTCTCGCGATCTTATCGACGAAAAGAGTAACCTCTTACGACCAGTGAATTTTGTGAGCACGTTCATCTATCATCCCGTCGACCGCGGATTCGTTATTGAACCTAGGATCATTGTCATTAGTTTCTCGAGTACCTAACTACCACGGTTACTTGTCCGGTTCTATAATAATCGTATTTGCACTAGTCAATGTCTTCTCTATTGCATAACGACAACGTGTAACCCAAACGAAGATTCGTTTCACGCCCCTAACCCTAATTCTAATGTAAACCCGACATATATATATATATATATATATATATATATATATTTTATTATTATTTTATATATATTTTATATATTTTATATTATTTTATATATTTTATATTATTTTATATTATTATTTTATATACATACATATATATATATATATATATATATATATATATATATATATAAAACGTATATATAACAATGTGTTGATAGAAAATTAGTATATTCAATAACAATCTATGTTGGAAACTGAGCTTGTACCTTTTCTTCTTCAGATTTTCGATGATGCTAAAGCAAAGAATCCCTCAGCATTAAAAAAAGTTCACCCCGTAGAGGGTGACATAAGTCTACCAAAATTAGGTCTTTCGCAAGAAGACAGAAATATGTTGATAGAGAATGTGAACATATTGTTTCACGTTGCAGCCACTTTGAATTTCAAGGAGCCGTTGAATGCGGCCGTGAACACAAATGTGAAAGGTACTTTTAGTATCATTGAACTGTGCAATGAACTGAAGCATGTAATTAGCGTTATCCATGTTAGCACAGCTTATAGTAACGCAAATCTACCAGATATTGAGGAAAAAGTGTACAGGTAAGGATAAATGATATTTAATATTTAAATTATATTAATAATTAAATTTTCATGATCATGGTCGTATACACAGCTCTGGGAACTGTTGTTGCTGTAAGGGCAGAGGGGCAGAGGGTAAGATTATTACGTGTCAAAAAATGTTTCTCAGAAATAAGGCGTTTCAATCAAATTGCTAGGATTCGCCGCGCAATACGACTTGTGTCTGCAACTGAAATCTACTACTATTACAAAATATACGTGAAATACTTTATGTTTACCTTAAGTACGTTAACAAAAAATTTATGAAAAGTAGTTTAGTTTATATCATCTATGTTTAGTGACAAGTAATTTACAAAGCACAACGTTTAAAAATTCATAGTTCAAACTCCTCCTCTAGAGTTTCTAGACCTGATACGCGGCCGTGCATGTACTTGCGCACTTTGTTTTTATGTGTTTATGATACTGTAACGTGTAGCACGTTTAATATGTTAGAATCATATATCATACGCCATCTATGAGCTATTGTCAGAAGTATAATGAGATGAGAATACAGAGCAATTTCATTGACGCTGATTAAGGAGAAATAAAACAGCCAATAAGGAGAAAAGGATCGCTGTTCTGTACATATTATAGGATAAAGAGAAGCGAGCCCCGTGTCTTTTTGTCAAATACAATTTCATGTCCCTGTGCACTCACGAAGCTTCGAAACAAGCATGTGCGTCCATTTCTGTGCATTTTCCCGTGCTCAATTTTCTTTTCTTTTCTTCGATAACTGAAATCTTGAATTATGTTTACCTCATATGTAATTAATGTAATTAATTGCATTTTTACAAACTTTGTTATTCTTCATCTACATATTTCGTTCGTTATTTCTTTTTTTTAACTGTTGCGTTAATCATTTTCTTCTATGTTGTAACATAAAATTTAGTAATTATCTGCTGTGAATATATCGAACGTACAAATGATAAACAAGAGAAGCCAAATTGATGCAGCGAAATAACTCATAGAACGTAATTATTGTACAGAAAACGAGTATCGTTTTTTACGTACAGTGGCATCAAAATTAAACTCCGTCAACGGCAATGCCGACGACGAAATCGCTCGATGTTCTCGCCTTGCCATACTTCTGGTAAAAGCTCATAGATGACGCACGATATAGTGGTGTACATGTTGCACTGTTGTTATTCTCAATGTTTTCGGCAGTGCGGATACCAAGTTACGTAGATGATACTATATGATATCCTATTATTGATAATTTTTCAGCACGAGTATACAACCATCTAGCGTGATTGAGATTTGTGACAGTCTTGACAAAGAGTCGATTGAGCTATTAGAAGAAAGAATTTTAAAAATTCATCCAAACACATACACGTTCACCAAGAATTTGGCAGAACAGATTGTATCCAGCAACAGTAAAAGTTTCCCAGTTGCGATAGTGCGACCAAGTATAATTAGTGCCTCGCTGAAGGAACCGTGTCCTGGTTGGTTGGGCAATATCACTATACATATAGGTATTTCTATAAATATTTATAATGTTAATTCTTCATCGCTGCATATTTCATTTACATATATTGCGTGTAAGAGCGATCAACTATACTCGAGTGATTTCGAATAATATAAGTCTTTCGTATCACAAGATCTTAGTTCTCCTTAACTATCATAAGGAAGGAATCAATCAACAATAATATAACAATAATAATCAGAGTATAATAATTAAATGTCAACGTATAATAATTAAGACAACTAGATAATTAACAACGCTAACAATACTATCTGGACAACACAATCCGCACTCTCTGACTTCTCAACTCATACTGCTCTTAATTCGTTTATCGTCCCCTAGCAAGTCTTTGTCTTTTGCCTTAGCCTCACTAAGATTGTTTATAATTCGCATCTCAACAACCGCTTGTTTACAATCTGCACGACACCCCCCAGGTCCCTCGTCCACGATACTATAATATTATATACTATATATGTTCATTTTTCAAAGTGAAATAGAAAATAAATACCGCGATATTAATGAGGAAACAGGTGTTCGACCTTCGCGGAGAGAAACGGTCGCGGTAGAGCGCGTCAACGAGAGTAAATTCTCGTTACGATACGATAATCGACGCTACCAATCAGTCGATCTCCCATTTCGGTTAAGATAATAGGAATGATTAAAATGATGATAACAGGTTAAAATGAGTTAGACAGGTTAAAATATACACTTTATTCCAACAACTTTGAAGAGTTAAGTATTAATATACGTGGTGTAGACGTGTTCTCAACGAAGTGTAAATAGCAAGTTTAAGATGTTGACCGATCAAATATTTAATAGCGAGTTAAGATGTTGTCTGATCAAAGGACGTAAAACCAATGAAGTTCGGAGATGGTACTGTCGCGGAAGAGAACTAGTGATGGGTGTGCCTAAAGCACGGGACAAGCGGATTCGTTGATGGCAATTTTGGTTAGGATAGTGAGGACAACGGTCATTGCTGCTAATTGGATAAAAAAAAAACTGGTAGGTAAGGATGGGTGCTGGCCGCCCCCAATCAAAGATCGCTTGTGGGTGGTATTGTGCATGGGAAAAACTCGCTTTCTCGTGTTTTTCCGGAATGGACAATAAGTCTGAGAAATGCTTCAATTTAAAGGACACTTGTGTGGTCTTAAGGGCCTTAACTATTAAAAATGCTAAAATTTATGATTGATCCTTGAGATTATCGAAGGACCGCCAACAAGGGTGTTTAGGCATCTGGTGGCCATCTTGCTGGAGGGATAGAGTCTGGTTTATGTAGAGAGCCACGGGAGGTAACAACAGGAAAATATTTCTTAGCGCGTGAAATAATCGACTCTAAATGGAATGAAGAACTTAATGTTCATGATTTCAAAATATTAGAAAGTTTACTTTACTACTTTACGAAAAAACCGTTTTTGAAGAGTTAAGTTGCGTCGAGAAAGCCACGATTTGACGTAAAGGACATATGATACATGTGAAACTCATCGAAATAGGCTGCTTTTTGAGAAGTCGAACAGGAATAACATTTTTAGGCAATGAAATTGAAATATTCACAAAGAGTGGAGTTAATTAATTTCTGAGAAGGTAAATGACTCTAACCTTTACTAGATAACCGTTTTTAAAGCTTGCAGTTCTGCCCGAGCAGCTGAGCTAAACAGACGTGAGAAACTGTGCTTCAGTGAAAGTGCGACAAGCAGTCAGGTAGACAAAACGACAACGAACATTGCCAAATGGTTGAAGCTTCAAAATGCAACAACAAATACCGCCAATGAAAATAACAAAGGTGAAGTATACTACATAAATAAAGCTACAAATATGTTAAGCAGAAAACGACCAATTAACAAAGAACAGGAAAGCTCAACTATAAAAGAAACGGAAACGTTGTAAAACCAAGAAGAAAACAGCTACAATGATGAACTGTCATATCAAGATGAACACTGAAAGGTAGCAACAGCAAACAAAAAGTGTAAAATAATACCAGGCACAAGCGCTATAAAAATTTCCGACACCGATACGCATCAGTGGCTACAAGGCATCTCACTCCGAAATTCGTTCAGTTCACTGGTAGAAGAGATAGATATGGACCCAAAAGAAAAAAAAAACAACTTATATCGTTAAACCACCACCGATCTACATTCATGGCCAAATAATAGATCCCCTAATTGAACTATTGAACAACACTGATGGAAAAGTAAACTTCAGCATAAAGGAATTAAAACTGGAACAAGTAAATGTACAAACAAAAACTCCAGAAATCTTTAGAAAAGTGACGCGAGCATTAACCTTTTCGCTTCGGGTGCCGCTTATAGGCGGCGACCACGCGACGATCGGCACCCCATATATCAGGCATACATCAGTGCCATCTGTAGTCAATAATATATTTTTCCGTTACTGGCAGAAGATGTAAATTATACTTATCATATTGGAGCAAAGATTGTTTTATTATTGTTTTATTCAGCACAGTTGTTATTTAAAACTTAGGAAAACATTTATACAGCAATCACGCCACATTTGTGGCGCGCGCCTCCGTACAAGGAGAGCACTTGGGTGAACTGGACTGCCGAAGCGAAAGGGTTAAAGGAGAAAAACGCTGGGTATCATACATACCAGCTCAAAACAGAAAAAGCTACAATATAGTAATTAGAGAACTACACTCAAGAACAAACATAAAAAATATATGTGAGGAATTAGCAAAAATCAGACACCAAGTAAGAACAACAAATAATATAACCAGATACGATACGAAACAGCCATTGCTACTGTTTCTAATAGAACTTGAATCCAAAACTAATAACAAAGAAATCTTTGATATTAAAAAAACCTTGTTATAAGAAGCCTTGTTATAAGAAGGGCATACCGTGTAATGCATACGGTGTCAACAATACGGAAAAACACAAGAAAATTACTGCAGCAGAAACCCAGCGTGTGTCAAATATGCAGAAAACCACTTAACAACAAACTGCCCATACACAGGAAAAACAGACAAAGTAAAATGTTATAACTGTAATGGAAACCATCCAGCTAGCTAAAACAACCGCAACGTAAACTGTTTCTACCGCTGAGAAGCAGAACATACAGCAACTATCACTCACAACAAGAAATTGTAGAATCCGAGCAAACACGAAATGAGTAAAACTCCTGATTTGCTTGATTTTGCAGCAATATAAGGACAAAACGGAAACAAATTAAAAATAACATCCAGTCTTGAGCTTAGCTCCGATCATACACCGATAATAATAGAATACGTAAACAAACCAATATTTTATAGCAATTCAGAGTCGTTTTGCAATAAAACCACTAAATGGCAAACATTTAAACAAGTAATTGAAAACAAAATCAACAACATTGACAGAAATTATACAAGAAGCAGCATGGGAAACTACTACTTACGAACTAAATAATAGACAAACAAAAATAATTCCACTAGACATCCTTGACAAAATCAAAGAGAAAAGAAAAGCGAAAGTAAAATAGCAAAAACATAGAACATGTGAAAACATTTAAAGAAAAAACATTTAAAGAAACTTGCAAAGGAAATAAAAAGTAAAATAAGAGATGATAATAACGAATTCTCAAAATTCATAGAGACATTCTCTGCGCACGAGGCTGCCAACTATTTTCTGTGGAAAGCCACGAACAAAATAAAGAAGTCAAAAAAATTAATCCCAGCAATCAGAAAACCAGATAACAGATGGGCCAGAAGCAACAAAGAACAAGCTGAAGAATTTTCCAACCATCTTTGTAACACGCATTTACTCATTCAGACGAAGATGCTCAAAATACTAGTACCTCAACTAACAAGCATACCTAATATAACAACACAAGAAACTAGAATCATAATCAAGAAAACAAAAAACAATAAAACACCAGGAATCGACCTAATCAATGGTAAAATCTTGAAAGACCTTCCCCCAAAAGCAATACGTTTAATCACAATAATATTCAATGCAATTTTAAGAACCAATGTTTTCCTAATCTATGAAAGATAGCATAGATCATAATGTTACCTAAGCCAATAACGTAATGTTACCAAAGACCCACATCAAACTGCATCTTACAAATCAATATCACTACTTCACGTGTTTTCCAAAATACCAGAGAAAATAATATACGACCGTCTAAAACCAACAATAGACAAAGAAAAATGAATATCAGATCACCAATTTGGATTCAGAAACAAGCGCTCCAAACGATAGAGCAAATGCACAGGCTCGTCAACGAAATTTTACTAGCGATGGAAAAGAAAAAATACTCTACAGTACTCTTCATGGACATCGAGAAAGCATTTGACAAAGTGAACCGTGAAAGCCTCTTACAAACAACCAAAAAACATTTCCTAAGACAAATTTACCACTTACTCAAATCATACCTAATTAATGGAACCCTTGTAGTAAAAACAAAGGACGCATATTGTGAAGTTAAAGACATTGAGGCAGGGGTACTGCAGGGAAGCGTCTTAGCACCCATTTAATATACAATATACAAGGCCAACATACCAACAACTACCAACAGCAATACGGCTGTACTAGTCAAGCACACTAATCCTGAAACAGTAGTCATATTACTTCAAGAGCATATCACAAAAATAGAAAAATGGTTACAAGATAAAGAAATAAGAGCAAAGCCCAGTAGATGCAACCATGTACACTAGGAAAACGAAAACCATCAAATATCCAACTGAATGGCACGCACATAACACAAACAACGCAAGTTAAATACCTAGGACTCCACTTAGCCACACAACTTATATGGAAGCAACATACTAAATCAATTATCGACAAAATACGGATAAAATGAAGACAGATGTACTGGCTAACTAGTCGAAACTCTAAACTCAGCATGGAAAACAAACTAAAAATTTATAAAACGATAATAAAACCAATTTGGACGTACGGAATACCATTATGGGAGACAGCGGCAATAAGTCACATAAATAAATTGATGTCGCTAA
Source organism: Bombus bifarius (assembly GCF_011952205.1). Taxonomy (NCBI): domain Eukaryota; kingdom Metazoa; phylum Arthropoda; class Insecta; order Hymenoptera; family Apidae; genus Bombus; species Bombus bifarius. The sequence goes on from NW_022885435.1 coordinate 241,811, forward strand.
AATCGAAGATACTGAGAATAATAGTCAACTCTCCATGGTATGTCAGAAACGAGGATATACACAAAGACCTAAAAATACTAACGGTCAAACAAGAAATCGGTAGATACGCAAAAAGATACAAGGAAAGAATGGCAACACATCCAAATCAGCTGACTGCTGAAGCGAGCAAAACTCTCATAAAAAAAGACTAAAAAGAAAGCAGCTCACTGACATCATTTGTGGCGGCACTCGACAGCAACTATTACCGGACGACGGTAGCGCAGTGGTTAGCGCCTTTGGTTATGAACGTTCGGGACCCGGGTCTCAAATCCCGGCGCCTGTAGTCCGATTTTCCTTCCATGACTTCTAAGCGAAAAGAAAAAGCAGCAGTACCCCAGTAGCGACATCTAAACCAGCAGCGACATCTACACCAGCAGCGACATCTACACCAGCAACGACATCTACAACAGTAGCGATATCTACACCAGCAGCACCACTATCACCCACAACTATCTACACCTCACACTAAAGAAATAAACTGGACAAACTTGAAGATGGTATTCTGCTGGGGGTAACCATCCACATGTTAATTAACAATAAAGCTAGAAAAATTTACCGAATGTCCAGCTGGAGAAATTGTAAAGTACAAATTACATAATAAAAAGAAAAACAATTTTTAAAGCTCTACTTTTGCTGTCAGTCACGAATATCCTTTCTATCTATTTATAGCCACATTTCGAGGCAGTCGAGAAGCATGAATTAGTTTTAACCAAGTTTGTTGTTGCAGCTCTCGGACTATTTATCAGCAGAGGTTTCGCTAAAATAGCGTTGGCTAAGGCAGACACAATAACGGATACAGTACCCGCTGATTATGTGGTCGACACGATATTATGTGCCGCATGGCACGTCACGCGGCATCGTGATATGAACATCAAAGTGTACAACTGTACGAATAACGCGCGCCCTATCAAGTAATATTTATTACGGAATTTTTTCAAGCAATTTAATTGAATTGTTGGAGTATCGTAAAACCAGTAATTTATTTAAGCGACACGATCAATGGGAATGCCAATAAATGAAAAGCATTTCATCGTAAATGAAATAATTCAAATGCTAAAGATTATACAGGGTGGTTGGTAACTGGTGGTACAAGCGGAAAGGGGGCGATTCTACGCGAAAAAAGAAGTCGAAAATATAGAATAACAATTTTTTTTTAATTTTCTTTTTTTTTTTTAATTTTTCCATCGAGGTAACGATCTACAGTGAGATCCGTTATAACGTACCACACGCGTACCGAGCGAAAATTCAAAGTCGATTTTCTCGAAAACAAAGCCTCAAACGAAAAATTTTTATTCTATATTTTCGACTTCTTTTTGCGCGTAGAATCACCCCCTTTTCGCTTGTACCACCAGTTACCAACCACCCTGTATAACTGGAAGTAAAAAGGGACTATACTAAATTTCTTCTGTGTTCACATACAGTTAACTTATTCCCATTTAGCTGCATGAATTATAAAAACGTGCTAGCATTTTTTTCGAATCAAATTCGTATAATCAGATCAGATCCTTAAGCGAATAGGACGTGTTTGTAAACTGAGCATCGTTCCCTTCCAGCTTGAATCAATCATTTAGTGCGCGAATGTTTGCCATATACTTCCTTATAGTATTTGCTTATAAATCAAGTACGTTTCATCGTGTGTGGATCGTTTGTATCGAAGATGACTTGCAGGTATTTTGCAGCCTGTTCTGCTTAACCTTCGTTCACTTAGTGTCGTTTTTCCACGGAGGTGTTCGTTTAATATGCCTTTAAATGTCTTTGATTGTTTTCCACAGAGAGTAGTTTACCACTGATGTGTGGTGCCCAAGTTCTTTCCAAAGCTTTGAATTTTTTATTCTTTTCATCCAGTAGAAGTTGCTTTACTTGCTTTATAAGTATGTTTGCCATTCTTTTGCTGTTCTTCTTTTCTCTTTCATTTTGTTTAATATAAATAGTTAATATAAATAGTTGAAAGCTGTTTCATTGATGTAGGGAGTAGCTTCGTACGTGTCTGAATTGAATTGTTTCCGCGGTGAAAAATTCCGCGGCTGATTCGATGTTTTCTTTCGTTTATGAGGGGATATTGCAGGTTAGAGTTTTGTCTAGGTGCTGCTGAAATGTCGGCTAGCGAGTGGATTTTATTGTAATTGATTTTGGTCTCGCGATCTGGTCTTTGATCTGACGATTGTGGTCTTCTATATGACGAGTGAGGGTGATTAGAACGTGGTCAGATGTCAGTTTTGCCTTTACATTAGGTAAACTGTATGTCGCTTATGTTTGGGAGAAAAATCTGCGATCGCAAAATCAGTTATGTTTTCTTCTATTAAGCAAATGCAAATATAAAGCAAAATGCAAATGTTAATGTTGTTTGCCGCATTTGTTGTTGCAGAATGGTCCCGAGTTTGTCTACTTTTTCGACAAGAAGATTTGAGACGTTAGCTTGGTTGCCTTTTGTTGCTGTGATCTGAGATCAAAGCAACAAAAAAGCTGCTCTGCTTCTTTATCTCTTAATTTCGACAACGTTCTTGCTCGTATTTTCTTTCGAATTTTACATCGCTTATAATTTGCCGGATGCTTTCCCTGACAGTTCACGCAGATGACAGGGTCGGTTCTTCTTCCTTTTTAAGACACAGTGAGGAGAGATATGATTCAGCGTATTTCATACAGAATGGTTTGCCGTCTCAATAATTTTTTGCGTTTCCGTGTTGTTGGCAACGTGTATGCTGTTGGCTGTTTCTTTTAGATTTTGCTAGTTCTGCCAGTGTTGGCCAGTCTTCTTCCGATTCGCATAAATTCTTATCGTTTGGAACCGGCTGTAATTCAACCACGCGTAGTGTGAGTAGTTTCTGTGCTTTTCATGTTTATCATGTGGCATACTTGATATCTAAATTCTTGTAGATCATCTTTGATAAGTTGTTTTGACGTCGAGTGGTGAAGCTCTCTTATTATTACTTTGCATTTTCTAGAGTCATTCGATTGAAAGGTGTAGCAACTAGCATTGTGTGTGTCTAATGCGGCCACAATTTTATCATACCATTCTATTTTTTCACGCAGGAACATGTGTTGACATGTTTTATAATACTTGGACCTGACCGCTTACTCATAAAGAAATCAATCAACACACCTTTGCACTAATATATACCATTTCAACGAATACACTTCCGAAGAAGTTAGTTGATGACAATAAGCACCATAATCCTGTTCCGTAGTCGGACACAAATTACGATCAAGATAAGAGATTGAGAAAATCGGTCTATAAGAAATAGACGCAGGAAATAACAAACCTTAGAATATTAGTATACAAGGTTATTCACTTAACTGGTACTATTACAATATTATATACAGAAAATTATACCGAACATGGCTACATAACTAAGTTTGTTCAGACATAACATTCTGAGATTACATCGAATACCATCTGACGTAACATCTGTCCTTTAGTACTGAGGTTCGTTTGTACTGAAGTAATTAAGTCTGTTGGTGTTTATGCATTTCAAAAGATTTTTGCCTCTTACTGTGATAAGTTTGCTGCCCCATTGTGTATGTTTAGCGTTATAGTCTCCTCCAGCTATGAATCTATTGCCCAGGTTTTCGAGAAATTTATCGAAGTCTTCTTTGGAAATAGAATGTTTAGAAGGACAATATACTGCTGATGTGGTGATTGAATCATGCCAATCTTCTATCGCTACGTTTGTAGCTTGGAGGTAGTCCTTCTTGAACGATGGAAGCTTATAATGCTTAATGCTGGTCTTGATGATAATTCCGGTGCCGCCATGTGCCTTTCCACTGGGATGTTGTGTATGGTAAAAGTTATAACCATTTATTTTCAGGTAATTTTTATCGATGAAGTGAGTTTCAGATATAAACATTACGTCAATTTCTTGTTGTTTTAGGAAGATTTCTAGTACGTATTGATGCTGAGCTAGACCGTTAGCATTCTAAATTGGCTTTATTTTACGTTGAAGCGTGTTAATTTGTTCACGATGATTGTAAGCAATGATAACAAGTTATTGATTTGCTCTGTTTATTTCACGATTAATTTTTCAAGCCTATTGAAGTTATCCGTGTTTTGTGAACTGGGAACACTATTTTGTGAATGATCATTATAGATTTTCGATCTGCTTTGATTTCCTTGAACTACCTGTGCATACGAGGTTGGAAGAGTAGTGAATTTTTGTGGAATATGTACTTGGTTGGTTAGGTTCTTAACTCTGGGTTTAGGGTACTTATTTTTATACAAGATCTTGCAGGCTATGCAACCTTTATAGTTCGCAGGATGCTCTCCTTGACAGAGGATGCACTTCGCAGAAATTTCTGAAAATTTACTGCACTGATCTGTAGAATGAAGACCAGCACATTTAACGCAGCGGTAATTGTGATTACAAATTTCTGTGTGCGGCCGTACCTTTGGCATCTTTTACATTGAACTATCTCTTTTTTCATAAAAGGTGGTTCAATTTTTACTACAGAATTCATTAAACGGTTGATGTCATAGACTTCTTTATTATTTGGCTGTTGCTTTAAATCAATAAAGTCAAAATCAATAAAGGATAGCGGTATTTTTGTGATACTATTATATATATTGCTAATTTTGGTTACTTCATAGCCATGATTTAAGAGTTCAAGCTTCAATTCATCTAAGTTAGTTGAGTGGTGCATGTTGCGAAGTACCACAAGAAAAGGTCTTTCTTATTTCAGTTGATATGTGTGGAAATTTGCGTTCAGGGTTTTTAGTAACTTTATTAGTTTTCTATAGGAATCTGGATTAGCCGATAGAATTTTAACCTGATTATTTTTTATTTTTAGTTTGTAATTCTCTTTGTTAACATCTTTCTCGATAGACTTTACCATTGTTTGAATATCGATGACATCATCGATGAAGATTGCTGGGGGGAGGGGAGGACCTTCTTGCGTATGTTGATTTATAAATGTTTCAACTACGTCCATAGAATTGTCTGTAAATTCTAATATTGCAAATCTATTAGAAGTAGTAATATGGCTTGTTGACGATTCGTTCCGACTAGTGTTTACGTTTTTTTTAACTATATCTAGCTTACGTTTTTTACTGTTGTTTGTGTAGTTTAAGAGATGGGACAGACCATCCCTTTGGATCGAATTACTTGGACCATCCTCGAGCCAGTCAATTCAAATTGAAATAACCAGTCGAGAGGCATATTGGTCTTTTTATAGATAATATATTGAGCTTACTAGTTCTAATATATTTTTCTAGTATTCTACCGCAAGGCACGTTAATTCTTGGGCCCTATAGCGTTTGCTTTGTATTGAAGTGTTCCGCTGCGATGTATTTGTCACCGAAGGATTGAAAATACTCTTCTCATTTTTGTAATGTCATTTTGTGTCTCGGTGGTGTATATACTGCTGACATGTGCAAGTAATTGCTGTTAGTTTGCATTGTAACGGTGATTGCTTGAACATGTTCCTGACTAATTTGACTATGTAAGTGGTGTTTGATATCGTTTCTTATCATCACTGCAGCCCCTCCGTGTTCCCCCTATTGTGACGTCGAATTTAAAGTTCTTAGGCGACCATCAAACCGCTCTGTGTTCTTGCCTAATTATACTTGCACAGCAACAGCTGATAAGTGACGAACGACATTTGACTGTAATAATAAGTGTACATGTTACGATGTTGCCATTTTCATATGTTTTCGCTAGATCGGGTTCCGGGTTAAATGGATAACCCTGTATGCTCGACGAGGGCTCTTAAGAGATTAGTTTTGTTGATAAATGTCGCTGCAGTTATAATTTAAACACATCATTAGCTAGAGTTAATTTCATTATTGACAATGCTTTTCAACAGTCTCATCCGGAAATAACAAGAGTACGAGAGTAAACTAACAATACCTGCCAGACTCCGTCTTCCACTTTGCATTAGCTTCTTCTTATGTGATCCTGATATCGAGGGTCTGGAACATATTTATAATTTTCTTAAACAATGTTCCGTAAGAATTTAATTACATTTAAATAAATAATAATGAATAATTGGAAACCTTGTTACGTTTACTACGAAATTTTCAGTCCGAATTATTAAATTATTAAATGAATTATTCAAACTATACGTAAATATACTGTATTTGCTATATGAATGGTATCTGGTCTAAAGCAAGTAGTAAATAAATAAATAATGTAATTAAGACAGTTGCTCCTTTAAGCATTCTATGCTTACGTTCACTTTTGCTCTCAATAGCTTCATTTAATAAACTGGAGACATGGCTGAAATTATATAATATTTCATGTGATACTCTAATAATGATAAGCTCCATTGAAATATAATTCGATTATCTCTATCAGCGTAAACGTTTCAATTTTCAAGATACGGTGAGCTGAAGGACACATTCGTGAAATATGCCATCGAAATACCGATGGACGGTTTGTTGTGGTACCCGTGGTGTGCGATGGTATCTAACAGATATGTTTACAGTATTCTGACTTTATTTCTGCATACTTTGCCTGCTTTCATCGTGGATATCTTTTTAAGGCTTCGAGGTAGTAAACCAAGGTGAGTATTCTATCGTTTGTCAAGCAACGAGCTACCGCACGTTAGAATACTTAAAAATGGTATTTCAGAATGATGAAAATTAGCAAATATTACGATACGATGTCGACAGTGACAAATTACTTTAGCATACGGCAATGGTCCTTCAAAAGAGATAACGTTATCGATATGATGAAGGAAGTGAAAACGCTAGAAGACAGCGATATCGTTGAATTGGACTTGCAAGATATGGACTGGGACAAGTACATTGCAATTTGCGTCATAGGAATAAAGAAATTTATTTTTAAAGAGGACCCTAAATCTTTAGATGCAGCGCGGCGGCGGTTATCGATGTACGTATAGAAATGTCTTCGCATAGAAAACTAGTAACTAATATAAACATTTTTGTATATCCGACTAATAATATTTTCTTTTATTTCAGATTTTACTGGCTACATCAGATGACTAAAGCATTCGCTATAATTATTTTATTAACGATAATACTGCGTGTTATGTACTGACCTGTTACGTCCGGTGACTGTTTACGTTTGAGGCGACCACCAGCTGTGCACATAGAATTAAACAGATTGCAATAATCCTAAGGAACTGTCCATGGAACGAGGCTTTCTTATTTACCGCTGAGGCCGTCAATTGGCATAAAACGTCTTCGAGTCAAAAGGTTCCTTATGGTTATTGCTCCATCAGGTAAAAATTGGGATCCCACCCGCTAGCGACAAGTGGTGGAGCGATCATCACCGAGCGAGAATTTTCCTTTGCGACAACATCGTCACCGGACTAGACTGGTTCAACGACTACAGATCAGTCAACATCTCTTTACCGGGTTTTCACCCTTCAATCATTCGCCTACTTAACTTATACCGTACGCACCAGCGTAACTATCCTTTCTACAAGGTTGTTGGAAATATATAATATCTTTGAACTGTTAATCAAGCATTATACTCATTAAACTACCTCTATTATCCTAATCGAAATAGGGGATCGATCAGTTTGTGACATCAATCACATCTCAACCTACATCAGAGATAAGACATCAACTCCCAACCTTCGGACACTTTTCCACGTCATAACCTACACCGAGCCCCCTCAACATCCTCAAACCAAAACGTATATAAACCGAGACTTCACCCAGCTCGGGCAGTTCTTGTTCTAGTCGCTGTTCTTGTGCAACCCCTTTCTCCGGTTCAGTGTTATTCTATTATTGTAAGTGCTAAATTTATAATAATGTTCGATAAAAGAAAATTAATAGTGGGGTTACGACTCAGCTTTCTTTTCTCTTACAATCCAAGTATCAATTTTACGTGACAAGCTCGTGGCGTCGATTGTCTAATCGTAACGGAGATTTACTACCCCCGTTGACGCGCTTCATCGCGATCGAGTCTCTCCGCAACTGGTCGAATTACAATCTACGTTAGAATGTTTCGATGTTTTGCGCTCGGCAGCAACACGACAAGTAGCATCGGCGTTTGCGAAGCAGAGGATGAAAATTTCAGAAGTTCACGGAAACGGTGTGTATGTTTGTATGTTGTATGTGTGTACGTGTGTATGTGTACATCATTACGATTGCGAAATATACAGAGTGTATAAACAGTAGGTGTAGTTCGTGCAAAGCCGTAAGTACTAGTTTCAAGGACAAATTTTTTTTTATTGCAGCCTATTCTACTTGTCAGGAGGAAGAAACGCCTCAAAGTTTCAATAATATTTAAACTGACTTTATTCATAATGTGTTTAGATTCTGCAATCAGGAGCAGGAAAAACAGCATCTATTGTTGCACGTCCATGTCTCAGGTCCATCATTATATACCCCACACATCCTATACATTATACATTATGCATGTGTTAAGATATAGAGAGGATTCGGAAATACAAAGAGTTTACTTTATTTCATACACAATAGCTATACATACGTGGAGGATAGATCTGTTCTGATGTAGCGAAATACCGAAGGCAAATTATTGCCGTCGCAATCCGTTAAATATATGTCGGGTTTACATTAGAATTAGGGTTAGGGGCGTGAAACGAATCTTCGTTTGGGTTACACGTTGTCGTTATGCAATAGAGAAGACATTGACTAGTGCAAATACGATTATTATAGAACCGGACAAGTAACCGTGGTAGTTAGGTACTCGAGAAACTAATGACAATGATCCTAGGTTCAATAACGAATCCGCGGTCGACGGGATGATAGATGAACGTGCTCACAAAATTCACTGGTCGTAAGGGGTTACTCTTTTCGTCGATAAGATCGCGAGAGAGAATGACTTTCCCGTCCCGATGATGCCACAGAGGAAAACTATAATGGGGTGTGTCTAAGGATGTCTAAATACTGTCCTGTATTTTTTGTACGAGTACGTAGCGAACCCGTAACGGATGAATCTCTGAATTTTCGAAAAGAAAGATTAATCGACTTTTATCACTACCACGTACCTCATTGTCAACTTCATTGACATCGATCTCGTTTTCAGCGGTTTTATTACGGGCATGAATTATTTTTGTTTTACACATAGCAAGGCTAGTTTGTGTAATATTACGTCAAGATCTTGGCTTAAAATTTGACGAGCAATCGCGATATCGTATTTTTAAATAACTATCAGTCAGGACATGAAAAATTTATCTCTAACCACTAACACCTGTAACGGACAAGATTTGAGCGATACGTTTAGTACCAATATCTCTTATTCCTCGCATTACTACTATATCAATCGTTCTTTTGCCAGAAATTCTCATGACTACGGATTCTTTAATTAGCGAACACTCGGCTCCGAAATCGGGGTAAAATGGAAACGACTCACCCGGATGGCTTGATCTACCAGTTAGCGCGTCCACTACGTAGAAGTCGATTCGACACTCGGTATTGAAATTATATTCAGGGCACTGCTTTGTAAAGGATTTTCCTCCATAATCAGATTGGTAGCTGCGCACCATGCAGCGGAGTCGAAAAATTGTTAGATTCCACACTCGATTTTTTGCACTAGCGACGGAATTAACTCGCGCACGATGGTCGTAAGCTCTTGCACTGTTATAACCGGCACTGATCCCACTTCTGATGTCGGGTTTACATTAGAATTAGGGTTAGGGGCGTGAAACAAATCTTCGTTTGGGTTACACGTTGTCGTTATGCAATAGAGAAGACATTGACTAGTGCAAATACGATTATTATAGAACCGGACAAGTAACCGTGGTAGTTAGGTACTCGAGAAACTAATGACAATGATCCTAGGTTCAATAACGAATCCGCGGTCGACGGGATGATAGATGAACGTACTCACAAAATCTAAGTCGGACGCGTAATATTCACTGGTCGTAAAGAGTTACTCCTTTCATCAATGAGATCGCGAGCGAGAATGCCTTTCCCGTCCCGATGATGCCACAGAGGAAAACTATAATGGGGTGTGTCCAAGGATACGAGATCATCGGATTCGTCGAGAAAAGCCTTCGTTCAGAAAGTAAGGGAAATTGACGTTGCTGCTAATTGGTCAATCTCCATATCGGTGGTTAGAAAAAGATGCTAGCCGCCCTCGAGGGAAAGTTGCTAATGGGAGACGCCGCTCGTTGAAAAATATGTCTCCCCTATCGTCCCGTAGTTGGGACAAAGACTGTTTGTCTGTTTGAAGGACTTTAGTTAACTAAACCTTAAGATTTATAACGGGCCCTCGGGCTAGCCGAACATGTACTGCGGAGACGCATCGACATCTGGCAATCATCTTACTCGAAGAATAGGGTCTGCGTGTGGCGAGCCACGGGACAGAAACCGTTGGAATGTTTACTGTCGCGTGTCGCCACGAATATTTCTTTTAAGGAGAGCTATAGAATTACTCCATACCTTTGTTAGGCAAAGCGTTCATCCCGTGACCGCGGCTACGTTCGGCGACTGACTGTCGCCTCGAGCCCAAGCTCATTATCACAACTCTCGAACAATTACAATCGGGTTGAATAACTACAATTGTTCAATTACAGCTATAGTAGACTCTAGGTTACAATGTTGCGGGATTATCCAAAATTCCAAAGGCTCCGGTGTTCTTTTATCTCCGACATATATATTCCTAGTAATGCTAGAGCAATATAACTAATAATTTATAAGACACTTAGTTCCCATTTCTTAAGACTTCTAATTCTATGTTCATAATTAAGAGAGTTAACTTCGTTGGAAATTTGATTGAGGTGCATTCTATACGATTGTACAGGATTTCTTCTAAACTGTCATTTAAGGGTAAAGCTATAGTTTTGAGTTTTGTTTTGTAAGTTATGTTGGTTTTTAATTTATTGTTTTCATCAAAAAGTTTATCTATATTTTTGTTTATTAATTCTAAATCATCGTCATCCAGAGTTACAAATAGACTTCTAGAAATGGATCCAACAAAATTCAATGACCCTCTTCGATAACGAGTGTGTGTCATAAGTTTAATATGCATTAGTAAATTGCCTAAATTTCTTTCGCGAGCGCGTGTAATCATTTCATTGAAATACGGACATTCACTTTTACAATGCTCTGTTAACATTAGTCTAAATCTCTTAATTTCGCTGATTTTTGCATATATATCCTTAATATCTAAACCTATAATTATGTTTACAGATTCGCTATATAAGTATGCATGAGCTAATTTTTCTTGATATATAGAACTATCGTTAAGAGGTATAACGTTTAGCTTAGCTAACTATGAAGAAGGTGAAGATCATCCTGGAAAGTAAGGTTTAATACAATTACCATATATTTTCCTAATCGAGTCATTTACTATTATTTCATAATAAGGGGTTTTTACTTTTTCAATGGTGTATGGCCCTAGCCATTCAGTATCTAACTTGTGTTCTTTATGATCGTTATACTAATACTAAATGTCCTTCTTTAAAAATAGATTGAGGTTTAATCATTTTTCTCCTTTGATCTCTTTGATATCTTTGTTTACTTTTCATTAGAGTTTCTCTGGCTTTAAGTAGTTTGGCATCCCATTCTCGTTTCCTGAAGCTAACTTCATCAACGTATGTTCTTTGGGGACTTTAGGATATGGTAGAGGGGAGATTGGCCTTATGTCCAAATGTTAGTTCGAAAAGCGTATATCCAGTGACATCCTGAACCACAGTGTTAGACACACAAAATTTAGGTTTTGATCCCATTCTGTTTCATTGTCGTTTTGTATAGCTTTTAACATGTCGGATATTACAGCGTGTGTTCGTTCTATGGTTCCGTTGGATCGTGGATGGAATGAAGTAGTTTTTATGTGTTTGATTCTAAATGCTTCTTCGTATTGTTGCATTAGTTCGCTAATAAAACTTTGTCCTCTATCAGTTAATATACGTTTGGGTGCGGAGAATATATATGTCGGAGAAGGGTCAGGAATAAGGTTGTGGGCGTTTGATGAATCTTCATTGGAATCGGCCATCGTCGTGCTATAACGAAGGTACGGTCTGTTAATACGAGTATGGATGCTACCGACTCGACAATCAACCGCGGCGTTTGGACACTCGCGATACTAGTGATGTTGGTCTTAGGTTCAATAACGAATCCGCGGTCAACGGGATGATAGATGTACGTGCTCACAAAAATCTAAGTCGGACTCTGCGAAAACGTGGAATATGCCCAAGCTCATTATCGCAACTTGCGAACAATTACAATCGGATTGAATAACTACAATTGTTTAATTACAGTTATAGTAGACTCTAGATTACAATGTTGCGGGATTATCCAAAATTCCAAAGGGCAGGCTCCGGTGTCCTTTCATCTCTAACATATATATGTGCTCAGATTTCAGAGCTTAGTTTTAGGAGTAATATATTGTATTTCCCAGATTACTTTCATTAATATTCGTCTTAAGACATTAATAACACTCAATTTTTATTTTATTAAAGCAAAATAAATATTCTTGTTTAATTAAAACTCTACTTCTAAAAAAATAAAACTATTTTATTTATGCAAAATTGTATGCAATAAAAGTTTCAATGAATACACTTCGTTTTGTAACTGTTTTCTTCAATCAGAAAAGATAACGGCCAAACAATTATTGTTATTCCACAACTAATTGGAAATTTTGACAGTTTAATTCGATCGTTGGATCGATTACACGTACGGTGATTTTTCAAATTCGGAATCAGTTACAGACCTGACTGAAGAGTTAAGCCCTGCGATGTGTAGTTGATCCAGGGACAGTGTGGCAAATCTATTCGTTCAACGCTGATTGGTTCCGCCATTTATAAAAGCGCTTCCTGCACCAGTTATGGCAGATTGGTATAGATATAAATGTATAAAGTATACGTTTACAAAGTTGTCTGTAAACAAAGTGTAATAATATTTACCGTGTATTAGAGTGTAAATAACGACGGAAATAAAGAATAATAAGAAAAAGTAAGATATTATTAAAAGTCGCTCTTATTAATAGATATAAATAATAGTTGAATAACCTTTTCATAAGATTGCTAAAGATAACCTCAAAAGAAAATACAACTTTTTTGCAAAGTTTAACAATAAATTATATTACAATTTTAAATTAACATCAAATTTTGAGCTACACACATCTTAGTAATTAAATCTGTATGGTGTTATCCGTTTTTACTTTAAGGTGATTTATACTTCGTGTTTATTACAAATTTTTGGTCATTATAGAGAACATACAGAATTAGCATTTAAGTTTGGAACGTTAGTTCAAATGCCTGATTACTCAGCCAAGGGATGCAGAAACAAGTCAGAGAGTGGTAAGAAAATGTATTATCTTCCAAACGATCCTAAACGAAGAGAGTAATTGTGAATTAATTGCGTAACTCTTGGTGGAAAGTAGAATGTAATTGAATATAAATCCAATTTTTAATATATTATGTTTAACAAAGTATTTGTATTACATTATTCCAGTCATACAGTATTTTAAAAAAATATATAATAAGCATAAAAAATATATTTAAGTTTTCATTAATGAAAGCAGACACTACTGACTTTAAGCTTTTAATTTCACTAATATGCCACACTGTCACTAATATGCCACACTGTCCCTAGGCCATAGTTGTACACACAGGTCTGTTAACTGCTGTAAAGGAGATAAGGTTCTTAATGTCGCAAGATGTACTTTACCAATTGACCACTATTGAACACTGCGATCGAGTAGCTAGGATTTTGTGTTTGGCGCCATTCTTCGGTGAAAGCACTAAAGGTAAAGAATATAAACTAAAGCAGTAAGCTTATTCAATAACTAATACTATATTATGTATTTATTATAATTTCTCACCATTTATTCCAAGCAGATCTACAATACTCCATTTATTACAGAAAGCATTGTTTAAATGAATATTAATTATGAACCATTATTAAACATGCATTATTATTACCAACAAACAAGTTTAACAAGACTACAATTTTCAAATTAAATATGTACACATATCTTTAATGCTTTTATATTTGACGCATATATTGGAAAGTAAGTTTGTTTTTAGTTTTTTCTTAATTTATTAAAAAATTGTGTAACTATTAACATTACCTATAACATACGTAAATAGTGTCACATTTAAAATATTACCCATGATTAAAAATTTTCAATGTTATTAAATTCTTTATTGAGGAAGCTAAATTATAATATAATTATAGAGTTTACAAAGGATTCTAATAATGAAAAAATATTTATTTTATATAACATTTATTAGAAATTAGTTAGGTATAAAATAAGAATAATATAATCATAATAATCATATATCTAAGATAAAAGTTGATCTCTATGATCATTAACCTGGTGTTGCTTTTTCCTCACACCCTCCTGCTACACGCTTCGAAGCAGAACATACAGCGAGTAGATATTACGGAATCAGATCCAACAGCAAACAATACAATATGTATAGAACTCTAATCATGGAAACACCAACACCTTTGGTAGCCGAAGTTATGCACAAGTAACTAACCAATCGCCACCCTTAACACCAACATAGCCAAATCCATCAGTAATACGCTCAAGCAACCACCGTTACAATACTAACTAACGGCAATTACTTCCAGATGTAGCAGTATATGCACCACTGCGAACAGGCAGTACATTGACAGAGATTATAGAAGTAGCATTGGCAACTACTACTTATGAACCAAATAATTGGCAAACAAAAATAATTCCGCAAGACTTTCTTGACAAAATCAGAGGAAAAAAGGTAAGCGAAAGCAAAATGACAAAAACATAGAGCACTTGAAAGCAAAAAAACATCTAAACAAACTTGCAAAGGAAATAGAAAGTAAAATAAAAGATCATAATAATAACGAATTCTCAAAATTCATAGATTCACTTTCTGCGTACGAGAATTCCAACTATTTCCTATGGAAAGCCACGAACAAAATAAAGGAGCCAATTAAACTAATCCCAGCAATCAGATTAACGGACAACACATGAGCCAGAAGCAACGAAGAGCAAGCTGAAGAATTTTCCAACCACCTTTGTTGAAGTTATCTCTTCGAGGAACGCGTGATGAATGTGTAACAGAAATATATTTAAGTATAAGTGTAACTGTAAGTATAAGTATAAATATAAGCATAAGTATAAGTACAGTGTATACTAATCCAGAACCACACTGTGGCAGCGTTACATTACAACAGAGCTTCGAAGCCATGAGTCTATGGGTATTTATATGTCGGAGATGAAAGAACACCGGAGCCTTTGGAATTTTGGATAATCCCGCAACATTGTAATCTAGAGTCTACTATAGCTGTAATTAGACAATTGTAGTTATTCAATCCGATTGTAATTGTTCGCGAGTTGTGATAATGAGTTTGGGCTCGAGGCGACAGCCAGTCGCCGAACGTAGCCGCGGTCACGGGATGAACGCTTTGTTTAACAAAGGTATGGAGTAATTCTATAGCTCTCTTTAAAAGAAATATTTGTAGCGGCACGCGACAGTAAACATTTCAACGGTTTCTGTCCTGTGGCTCGCCACACGCAGATCCTATTCTTCGGGTATGATGGTTACCAAATGCCGACGCGTCTCCACAGTACGTGATCAGCTAGTCCGAGGGCCGTTATAAACACTAAGATCTAGTTACCTAAAGTCCTTCAAACGGACAAACAGTCTTTGTCCCAACTACGGGAAGTTAGGGGAGATCTATTTTTTCAACGAACGATGTCTCCCACTAGCAACTTTCCCTCGAGGGCGGCTAGCATCTTTTTCTAACTACCGATATGGAGATTGACCAATTAGCAGCAATGTCAATTTCCCTTACTTTCCGAACGAAGACTATCCCCGACGAATCCGATGATCTCGTGTCCTTAGACATACCCCACCATAGTTTTCTTCTGTGGCATCGTCGGGACGAAAAGTCATTCTTTCTTGCGGTCCCATCGACTAATAGAGTAACCCTTTACGACCAGTGAATATTACGCGTCCGACTTAGATTTTGTGAGCACGTTCATCTATTATCCCGTCGACCGCGGATTCGTTATTGAACCTAGGATCATTGTCATTAGTTTCTCGAGTATCTAATTACCACGGTTACTTGTCTAGTTCTATGATAATCGTATTTGCATTAGTCGAAGTCTTCTCTATTGCATAACGACGACGTGTAATCCAAACGAAGATTCGTTTCACGCCCCTAACCCTAATTCTAATGTAAACCCGACATATATATTCTAAAACTTCCGATTAATAGGGTAGATGTTGCCACCAGAAATAGTCTAGGGACTATTTCAAACAATTTTTTTTTCTTTTACAATGGACTATTTTTCTCTACTTCCAATTTTCCTTTTACTATTTTGTATTTATTGTAGATTTTATATTTTGTCTTTACGTCAAGAATGTTATTGTGTTGTAAGTATTGTCACGTCTGTCGTATTCTCGGTAACAACTCGTATGAATTCTCAATCTCGTATCGCGTCTCTCAAGCGCACTACCGTTGGAGAATTCTCAATTCGTTGTACCTTGTGTCTGCCGGGGTCTTAGTCTAAACGTCGTGTTGTCTCTCACTCTCTCTCTCTTTTCTATTCAATAGTTGTTATGTTAATAGGTAGCGTTACTTACATTTAATGCAACTGGCAAATAAATTCCACGTTTCGGCAGGAATACTAGTACGGGAGAGGATTAAAATTCTTCGGAATAAATAATTAGAATGGACGCACAGATTTATTTCGTGCGTTGGGTTGGTGTTGTTATATTATAATTTATTCAAATTTTACTTGATCGAATTAACGGTTAATCGAACTGTGACACTTAAAGAATAACAATATAAACGCCTTTATTAACAAATTGGTAACTAACACTGATACTTTTCTGTTGTATTAAATTTTATTGGAGACGCAATTGAGCGAAGGGTTGTATGGACGCCGCGGTTAACAAATGGTAACAATTATGGATACTTATCACAATTTTACTAACTTGATATTGGTTTCGATGATCGGGCCGGCCGTGACAATGTGAACACTTTTATATTTCTTTCAAATAACGACTTAGAATATACAATTTCTCTTTTCTTGAGAAGATGACAAACAGGGTGGACAATGAAACTCTATTGGACTCTACTGAACTGACTGATTAAACTGAATTTTCTTGCACTCTTCGAACTCGACTGAACTCTTTATGATCTCTCTGAACCGACTGAAACCTTTTAACCGACTAAAAAGCTTTTTTCGTATGCTGCTACTCTTATTTATAACTAATTCATGGGTAATGGGACTTCTATTGTTCTATGGAGTCGTTGTACGCATGGCATGTGTTGTTTCGTGTTTCTTTCAATAGAGTATAGTAAGTTTTGTTTGTTTTATTTTTTTTCTTTTTTTATTTATTTCATGGAAAACGTCGTGAAGTGGTTGTCTTCAATGTGTAGTTTTATGTGTTTTGGTTACTCATTATTTATTTGTATAGATTATTTGGATTTTGATAATTACTTTCGGTATTTTTATTGGTGATTTACATGAATATATTTTGATATGTAGTTGCAGGTTGTCCTATCTCCGTAGCGGCATATTATGAATTTTGATTTTGTTATTTGTTTAGATTGATTATTAGTAGATTTCTATTTGCAATGCATGGCTTGAGGCTTCATTTCAACGTTTACGTTCTAAGGTCATCTCGTCCTTGTTTCTTTACTAATAATGGTAGTGTTGGGAGTTTTGCTTATTTATTATTTGTTCACAATATTTAGAATCCGATCAGTATTTTCGTTTATGTTTTTCTTTTGGATACAGGTTATATGGAGACGGAGGTACTTGCACCTGAGCAACCTGTATTGTTGTGTGCACTGAGCAAGTATGTATTGTTTATTCATTTTATCATGTGTTGTTTATTTCATTAATTTGTGCGTTTTGTTTTAAGTGCAAGAAGTGGAAAAAGAAGAATAAGGGGAAACGCAAGTCACGCAAACGGTATGTGAATGTTTCGAGAAAGTGTAACGTCAATTCACATCAGAGACCAGGCCACACACCACGGACATGATGACACCCAGATGTCTGCATATCCTTGGTGCGCACCCTCAATAGGCTGAAGTGCCCACCAGGGGCCTTGGCATTTTCATAGTTAAGGTCCGTCGGACCAAGCGAGTATTTCCTGTCTTAAATTTCCCTTTACGTTTATTGTCTACCACGTGTTAGCTTAGAAAGTTAGTTTTCTCCACATCTGGTATGTTCCGTTGGCAACTTTCTCGCGAGGGCGGCTAAACTCCTTCCTGGTCCACCAACCGTCCTATAATCCAATCGGAGACGGTGTCTACTGCCCTCACTTCTTTAACCAAAATTGTCATCAGCAAATCCGATAGTCCCGTGTCCTTAGACACACCCACCCCTAGCTTTCCTCAGACACAGTATCGTCAGTAAAACTTCACTTATTCTGTATCCTTACAATAGTCAACATATCTATATCGGTCTCTACACTTATAAGTCGCGTACTTAATGTATTGTTGTAACTAAGTTTTACATAACGTGGTTGGAGTAAATTGTGATTTATGCTAATTCAGTGCGTGTTACGTTGTGATTGGTGAATTCACAATAAAGGTTGATTAAAACAAAGTTAATTGTTGTGTTACGACTCAACTATATCTTATTTCCACCAACCAACCCTAAAAATTATGTGACAAAAGCGTGGTTGTCGTGGCGGTGTAAGAAACCGTGCGCAGAAGTTGAGGACGTTGGAGAGGGTGCGTTCTGAACAGATAGACACTGTGGCTTCGACATTAGCCTGATGGTTCTCTGGCCGTTGAGCTGGCCCTATCGGATGAAGACACCGTTGAGCTACCGATTCTCCATCGATCGAAGTCCTTGATACGGATAATTGTTCAAAGGTTCGATTCCTGGATGAAATTCCTGCGGAGGTTTTGGACGCTTACTTGCGTCATTTCTATTCCGGTGAAAGGGGGATTTCTCCTGTCGTGCGTTCGTGGTGTATAAAAAAGTTTTGCGAACTGAATCCAGGTGCTCCGTATTTTGACTTTGATTTTATTTGATAGCAGTGTCTTGTTTATTTGCCGTATTTTAGATATATAAGTGTTGATTTGTTTGGTGTTATAGGTCGAATAAAGAATTTTTTTATTTTATTTATTTTTATTTGCGCGGTATTTTAGTTCGTCGTAATTTTATGTCTTTCTTGTGACTACAGGTTATGTTGTGTAGGTATGTATCCTTTATTTATTTTAACCTCGTCCTGTTTCCTATGGTGCTTCGTCTATTTCCCTCCTTAATCTTATATGTGTCGTTTCAGCGTGAGGGGAGGAGATATTCCAAAAGTGTGTATAAATGGCTCATGAAGGCGATACGGATGATTCGTAGAAAGTCTCGTTTCCCAAAGGAGGCTCCTGTCGAAGTCCTGGATGTTCTTTTATGTCACCGCTCTTCTAGTCAAAGGAATTTTCTATTGTGTGTCCTTGGTGTATAGTGTATGTTGACGTTTCGTGTGTGATTTTATTAATATAGTGCCTTGTTTGTTTATGTGTGTCGATATGCCTAGGTGTTATCTAATCGTATAATTTTGTATTTTATATAGGATATATTTTGTGTGATTGTTGCTTCCGGTGTTTGGTTTGGTTTATTGTTAAAGCGAATATAGGTTTTGATAATTTGGTGGATGCGGAGATGTCTTCATCAGAGGCTCTCAAATCATAAATTCGTAAATTATCATGGTTAATTAATTAGTTGAAATCGCTGGTTAATCTTTGTTGATAGAATTTCAAATCGTAATTTGAATTGTCAATCATAGGTTATTCCTGATTGTATATTGTTATATTATGTTATGTAGTATTATTACATTTATTAATTTATTTTTATTGGTTTCTTGATTAACTTCCAAGTCGTTTTAATTAATTGGTTTTTCGGATCGTAATTTACGTTGCACGATCAACGTTGCAGGTACAGAATCCCAGCTGCTCGGCATGGGCCAATAAACAAGCTAGTGCTCCAGTGCCTCCGCCAACAAGTGAACCAATAGCTCCAAACAAAAGCTGATACAAAACAGAAGTTCCCATACTTTGCAATGTCGCAAAAAGAGAACCAGCAACAACATTACCGATACTTGATTGCCAAGCTGCAGCTATGGACCCAGAAACAACACCAGTAGAGGCAAACCCAACTATCGGCAACGCAAAGAATCCCAAACAAAACGTAGTCACGATACTGGATCCGAGAATAATATGTCGCAAAATTCTCAAATTCTCCTCATTCACAATCGGCTTGTTGCAACGGGTGCAAAATTGGAAATTGAACATCTTCCAGAACTGGTTCAGCATTGTCCAAACGATAACTACTCACAAGGTCCAAGTACTTTAAACGAAAAGGCATTCATTATTGACAAAAAAAAAAAGGAATCACGATAATAGGAAACAACTTTACCATCAATCACCGGTCCAACCGCCGCCCAGCTGTCATCGTGTCCCAAGAGCGAATAAACCAGCACTATCGACCGATGATTACGTAAAATCCCCCCAGTGGACTTTGACCGCCAACCTTAGATTCCAGCTGGGAGTGGGGAAATGGCGTCAGAAAGGCAGATAAGCAGTCTCGAGCACCAGACGTAGTAACGGGAAAACCGGTTACAGGCGTAAGAGAGGAGACGGCGACGACAGGATCTAATGCGCAACCTTGCGATATCCGACTACTGATCGACGCAAACGGTCTTGATCCTTGTCTGATCTCGAATTACACGCGCGTGGCAACAAACATCCGTTTGACGGTAAAACGCGAGAGAGTGGTGACCACTATCTACTCGAGTTTTGTAAGACTAACCTGGAACTAACCGGGTTGTCAACACTAGGGCGTTCCGTCTACCAACTCGACCATTACGAGATAAACTTTGACAACCTGTAACTCGTAAACGGTACCGAAAACCCATGTCGAAGGGTCAGGTTTTATGGAAACTGATGACACGAACTATCTATCGGTCGTGGATCAGTCCTGCTCCGAAGCACCGGAACAAAGTTACAACCGGACCAAGGCACCTTTGTGTCGAGTATGCAGCGTTTAATTAAACAATAAAGATAGCGGTACGTGTACTTTAACAGCCCCGTAACTCGTAAACGATATCGAAAACCCGTGTCGCAGGGTCAGGCTTTATGGAACCTGGACTCGTGTACTATCCAACGTTACTGGTCCTATCGCGATGGAACCAACCTGGAAAAAGTTACGACGCGAAAAATGTACCTCTGTGTCTGGTACGCTGTGACCGACCGTGCCATAGTTACAGCGTTACGCGTAACTTGGCAACCGCGTAACTCGTAAACGGTACAGTTTGCTAAGAGATCAAATTAGTCGAATGGGACAAACTGATTAACCGGATTTCGTACACCTTTGGATGCATGGCATGGAACCACGAAAGAGATGTACTGCACACAAACTGAACTTTGAAACTTTGTTAATTGTAATTTTAGAAACGAATACATTCAGTTCTCAATATGTTTAATAGATACGATAGATATGGTACAATGGATTTTCAAAACTTTCAAACGATACATAATCTCTAACTGTTTGATATGATACGATAGAACAAAGTTACATTTATTTAAACAGATGTACATTTCATCAGATGTACATCAACATATGTAGATTTCAACATGCTCAATATGGTACAATTCACGAGTAATAGAGACAATTGAGACAAATGATCAGACTGATTGCAGCGAGACACAATATCATCTTCTTCGATTCTAATGGGATCGATATCAATATTCGTAGAAGATAATCCAATCGGTTTAACGTGAACGTTCGCCATTGTTACCATCTGGACGTCGTTTTCATCTTCCTTGTCGGTCCGGTTGGAATCGAGAATTCGATCGATAACTGGATTATCCATCGACTTATCTCCTCGCAAAAACTTCGGAATGACAGAAAAATACAACCAGCAACCAAAAGTGTCACCTTTCTCTCGTGATCTCGCATTACGACATACGACAAAACTTCGTACAAAATGCCCTTATCAATCAGCATGTCCTTGAACTTCCAGCTTTTAGGAGGTTTCAGGTTCTCAACTTTTTCGCTAATACCTTGCCAAATGATCCTCCTCTCGAACGGGTCCAGCATGGCGATACTTACGCCCAAGAATTTGGTCACGTCTGGCCAATGGAACAGAAACATCACTTTCCCATTGCGGCGTACCAGCAAAATGTACAGAATGAAACGCTTGTCCACAGGATAATAGAGGACTTCTCTTTTCAACGTAACGTTCAAAATTGAATCCATGACTGCGAAACATCGAGCGTGGAGACGATCAATCAAGTTGGAAAATACGAGCACAATTGTGACCAAAGTTGCTCCGGGGTGGTATTTGTACGATCGCGAAACGGGAAAGGAAAACAGGCGAGTCGATCTTCGTCGCGGACGATCAAGGAAACGTGGGCAATGAATAGTCGGAACAAACGAGTGTCCACCCACGTATCAACGGAAACCTATCGGAAACGGCCGTCCGACGATCGGATCCATGTATCTATCTGCCCAACGCGACAACGGAAACAATCGTTCGTTGCGACAATTGTATACCTGTCCAAAATCGACTGCCGTCTGTCCCTCAATCAACGTGACGTGTATTACGACCAACGGAATACTCGTTATCACGATTATGCGAGAGACAGTACTTGGATCGGCTTAGATCAGGATCAATGGAAACTCGGAAGCCTCGGAACATAGGAACATATCAACACCATTTAAACGTTCAAAACTTTATTTTTTTACAATCAGAATCATTAACCAATAATAGAATCGGTTGAACCAATTGAACCGTATTTCGTTTGCCGATTTTTCAGAAAATGGGAAACGATTGTACCAAGGGATTCGTTGCGTGATGTTTTCTCTCGTCAGGACAGTGATCCAAACCCTTGTCCAAATTGTCCTCCTACTTCTTTTCCTACAAGATTAACGTTCACGTCGTTATCGATAAGCTGGCCATACGTGTGCACTTGGTTGTGTGCACTTCGAACATTTATTTCTAATATTCAGTTTTCAGTATATTGTACGTTATTACATACTGCGACTCATGGCTGCTGCGATTTGAAAAATAATTTATTTTAAACGATAAGAAGATTTTATAGAAGGAAGAACTGTTAATAACTTTTCGTTCTATTTTGTGTTACAGGTGGGTGAGATAATTTCAATCCAGAATACTACGAGTCCAAAATCGACAAGTTTGGCCTTAGAACGCGATTGGTAAGGTAACGGACTGGATAAATAGTACTTCCAAAAACCTAACCCCAAATTTTAATAATATCTTCACTGCTATTTTAAACGCTGTAACAGCGTTTGACATTTCTTAAAGACAAAATTAATCCTTCAGTGTGCCTGTAAAATACATTTAAAAATTTCGGCCTATGAGAATCAACATTTCTTAGAAATGTACTATGCGTTACAATAAAAAAATGGATAGATCGTTATAAAAAAATAATTATAATGCAGCAATAGACACTCATTTGATAAATTGAAGTTACGGAATTGAAGCGGATAGATTTGATGGTCCAGAACCCCGAGATCTGCTAGAGGACCTCAAGATCCTGTTCTTCCGTAGGATGGAGGAATCGTGGCGGCAATTAATGCCAGGGGGGACGTCCCCCACAGCTAAGGATGCTGCCGCCGTCGCAAGAACCATGCAGGCATGGTCGCGGCCGACGAGAGACACCTCGCGGTCGACCGTGGAGTCGTCGGCCGACGAGGTAGGATTCACCACCGTCATAGGAGGAGAAAGAGGGAGAGCGAGGCGAAAGAACAAGAAGCCAGCGGCGCAACCTCTTCCAACGGTCCATGCGCCGACCGAGGCCGTGAGAACCGAGGGACGGGTATCATCGTCTTTGCCGTGGTCGACGTTGCGAACAGGGGTTCCAGCGTCCGGGGCGGCGGCCGGCGGTGGCGGATCAAAGGTAAGAACTTTCGCGGAGGTGGCCGTTCGGCCTCCGGTGCGCCCCCGCACGGGGAGAGAATTTATGCGGGGAGCGGGCAGCAGCAACTGAGCGGAAGCTATCGCGACAGAGAAGGGACGTAACGCTGGTGGGCGGGACGCGTGCGGTAAGGAAGCGCCTGGACTTCCCCGACCCCCACGGTTTGCCGCGGTATCCCTCACCGTGAGTGACGGTTCGGGCTTCACGTATAGGGATGCCTTGTCGGTGGTGAAGAGGGAAATCAAGCTCTCCGAACTCGACATCGCAGAGTTAAGACCGAGAAAGACGATCACGGGGGCGTTGCTGTTCGAGATCTCAGGCCAGGTTGCCGGGAGAAAAGCATCGCGACTAGCCGAGGGGATGGCGGTCACGCTGAAGGACTTGCCCGCCAAGGTGGCCGTGCCGCGAAGGACGGCCGACCTAAGAGTGACCGGACTGGAGGCTGTGGTGACCGCTGTTGCCGAAGCCGGGGGCTGCCGCGCCGACGAGGTCAGCGTGGGAGTCATACGCTCCGCTCCTCGGCGCCTCGGGTCGGCGTGGCTATGCTGCCCTCTGACAGCGGCCAGGAAACTCAGCGGAGGTAAGATTAACATAAGTTGATCAGGTAACATAGGTTGGTTTCCCCTCTCCCGGCGCGCCGACTCCATTGCTACAGGTGCATGGAGTCGGGTCACGTGCGCCGGGACTGCACGTCAACGGTTGAGCGCTGCTACCGGTGCGGGACGGAAGGACATCGCGCCAGGGACTGCTCGGGTACCTAAGTGTCCAGTGTGCACGGAACTGGGACTGCCCGCGTCGCACCGTATGGGGTCACCGGCATGCAATCCACCGCCCCGTAAGAAGAGGGCCGCACAGGAGATAAGGACCGTTCCAGGCAACGACGGGGACGCGGCGACGAGGAAGAAAACGACGCCGCCATTAACAGGCCACACGAAGGCCAGAAGAGAGGACGGAGAAGTCGGACGCATCGACCGCGAGGGGAACGGCCCGGAGGAGGCTATGGAGACGGAGCCGTCCCCGACGTGAGCAGAAGAAGCAGAGGAGGACAACTGCTCTTGCAGTGCAATTTTAACCGCTCCCGCCAGGTTCAGGACTTAATGTTCCAGAGCCTGGCGGAGCGGCGGATCGGGCTGGTAGCAGTGGCCGAGACATGCAGCATTCCCAACGCGTCACGGGGCGCTGGGGATCCGATCGGCACGGTCGCCATATTCTGGACCAGGACCGCGGGAGGCCGCCTGCTCGGTGACCGAGCGAGGACGTGGTGGCCGTTACGTGCCCAACATCAGCCGGACGGAATACGCCTCCTTCCTGGACGGACTCGCGGCGTGCGTGAGGCGTTTGGGTGTCTGTCCGTCTCTGGTCCTTGGGGACTTCAACGCTCATTCAACGGC
Organism: Bombus bifarius; assembly: GCF_011952205.1. Classification (NCBI taxonomy): domain Eukaryota; kingdom Metazoa; phylum Arthropoda; class Insecta; order Hymenoptera; family Apidae; genus Bombus; species Bombus bifarius. Next base: position 267,011 of record NW_022885435.1, read on the forward strand.
GTGGGGCTCCCGTAGGACTAACGGAAGGAGGCGAGACGTGCAAGACTGGGCGGCCGTACTCGACCTCCGGCTTATGAACCGGGGGTCGTACAGCACGTGCGTGGCGTGGCGGGGCGAGTTCATAGTGGACGTCACGTGGGCAAACCCTGCCGCATCCCGCCGTGTTTCCGGTTGGGGCGTGTCTCCGGAGGAGACCCTCTTGGACCACCTCTACATTTTGATGGAGGTGGCGGTTGATGGTGCGATGGGCGACCGTTCGTTCGGTGCGCGCGGGCCCATCGGCCCACTGGGAAGGAGAAGAAGATTCCCGCGGTGGGCGGCGACCCACTGTGACGAGGACTTTGTCACAGGGTAAATTTGACTCTGATAAGATAGTTAATCCTGACCGCCTTATCATGAGTCACCGCCAGGGTAACATCCAGTCACTCCAAACATGATGCATCCGTACAACCAAAGTCCAGAGTAACATCCAGCCATCCGTACGACCAAAGTCTTTCTCGCACTCCAACAAATAAAAGAACATAAATACTCCTCCCGAAACCACCCGTAACGAAGATATTACTGTCGAGCGTTACAACTATTTCCTTTTTAAGGAGAAGTATAGAATTACTCCATGTCTTTGTTAGACAAAGCGTTCATCCCGTGACCGCGGCTACGTTCGGCGACTGGCTGTCGCCTCGAGCCCAAGCTCATTATCACGACTCTCGAACAATTACAATCGGGTTGAATAACTACAATTATTCAATTACAGCTATAGTAGACTCTAGGTTACAATGTTGCGGGATTATTCAAAATTCCAAAGGCTCCGGTGTTCTTTCATCTCCGACATATATATATATTCAAAGACAAGGTACATTTGTAATATTTATTCCTATTGACGATATATACTTATATATTTATAACAATAAAACAAATTCATTTATACTACTTACCAATACGTACGCATATATGTATATAATTATAACCCAAGTAGTAGTCATAATATTTATTTTCACTGATAACATGAACGTAAAACCTAAAATAAAACAAGGTTTTAACAATAAAAAAAAGAAGAGAAAAAAAAGGGGGAAAGGAAAAATAATATAATATATATGAATATAAAAATTTTCTTTTTCTATAAAAGGTTATTCTTATTTCTGATAAACTCGAGAAATGAAAATATTATACCATGATACACTGACATAAAGATACACCACACAGAAGAAACTAATAGAGAACGCTTTAAGCTTGGCAAACTTACCGCCGGACGAATTTGCATACGCCATAACCAAAACCCAGGACACATGGATTTGATCGCAGGAGAAGCGGTCCATATAGTCAAATATATTCCGGTACAAGTAAAAGTACGACATACAACAAAATGCTACTCGGAGCTACCCGTTTGGCAAGGGAATCGCACCACACAAACTCCGCCCGGACGTGCGCCAAACGTGACGATATTCAGCACCATCGTCGTTGACCATGAGCGGAATATATACCCAAGAGGACCTGGACGCACTACGGGACCACGTCATGTTCCCGGCAGAAAAATTGCAGTCTTAAACACATTGGCCAGAGTAAACATCCTGGGAATGATGGACGATAACACCGGTAGTCACTCAACAACCAACGACATCTACATCCGCCTTGAGCAAACTCAGTGACACCATCAGTCAAATTTCCTTTGGAAATTTGAACTCCAAGGGCGGGGGTGTCACGTCCCGCGCTCCGCACGCGCCGTGACAAGAACAAGAAAACTATTCTATACAAAACGCGCGAATAAGGATTTGAATGCACGAACGAACACACGGCGCTACGAAACTAAAGGAAGGATTAACAAAACGAGGGCGACTAATAAATCCAACCAGTATAAAATAAAATAAATAAAACCAGTTAATGGATTGAACGAGTTACGAACCAAACAAATAAACCGGGAAATAAGAATAACTACAAAAGGGGAAATAATTGAAACGCCAGAAATACATGTATATATAAATATATTTTAATCAATCAACTTGGAGAGTTACATATAAGTATAAACATATATGCTAGACATGTAATAAACTAGTAAATATTAGAGTGCTTCCAATACTATATTAACAATTTATGAAATATAAGTATATACGAAGTCAAAAACTAATAGTCTAACGAATACATAAAACATACAATATTGTATTAAACATATATATATGTCGGAGATGAAAGGAAAGCCGAAGCCCTTCCTTGGAAATTTTGGGAACATCCTCTAGTACCTTAGCCTAGATTTTATTATAGTTGTAATTGTTTAAGATTTGTAATAAGCGAGATTGGGTTCGAGGTGACAATCGGTCGCTGAACGTAGCCACGGTCACGGGATGGATGTTTTATCTAACGGAGGTCTGGAGTGGTTGTATGTGTTTTCCGAGAAGTGTGGTTGTGGCGGCATGCGGCCTCGAGAGCGGGCCGAGCCACGTGTGATGTTGCCTCGGAGGTGCCGATGCAATGGGACATACATTGTATTTAGTAATCAAAACTCCAGGCGGAAACTGCCTAGCAACGGCGTTTGGAACTTTCTCGATGCTTCCAACGAGTGTGCCTAGCAACGGCGTTTGGAACCTTCTCGATGCTTCCAAACGGGGATAGAAAACAAAATGCAATCGTACAGGGAGAAAAATCTCCACGAGGCTGGCATTCTTGCGATTGCCTTGGAGAGTGATACATCGAGCGTTTTCGAGGATCGCATTTGCGTCTAAGTTAGTTTCGCTTAGTAAGGAGTTATCCCGGTGACCGTGGATTCGTTTGAACTCAAACATTGCTAATAGTATTATTTAATTTAATTATTCGTAGATCGTATTATTTATTAGGCTTAGTGTTTGTTAGACTTATTATTAGTTGTACTTATTATTTGTTAAGCTTAGTGATAGACCTGTATATACGTGTAAATAAAATCTCGGCTTTGTGAAACGATGGCTAGTCCACATGAAGAGTCGTCGCGCGCCCACAATTCGAATCCTGATCCGACATCAGAAGTGGGATTAGTACCGTTTAAAGTGCTACAAGAGCAAATGGACCTTGTGCGCGAGTTAATTCAGACGCTAGCGCACAAAGCGGGGGAGCAACGACCGAGTACGGAATCTAAGGATGCAACGTTACCACGTTTTGACCCCGAAGGCGCGGGCGCCGATCCATCCGCGTGGTGCTCTCATGCTGATCTGATTTTGAAAGACCACCCGATGCAAGAGAGTGCGTTACTTTCCGCTCTAAATCGCGCCCTAAGGGGTTCTGCTGCGCATTGGCTTTCACAAATGGTGCGCGGTGGAAAGCTTACCTGGCCAACGTTCAAGGAACAATTTCTTTCGCGTTTTGGTGGCAGAGAGACAGCCGCTTCGGCGTTAATAAGGATATCCAGAGAACGACCGTCGGAGACTGAATCTCCGGGAGCGTACGGTAGTCGCCTCCGCTCCATGCTGCAGATGAAGTTGCAAGATCTAACGATGCCCGAAGTGATCAATGCCCTCGCCCTTTATATGCTGAGTTCACAAGATCGACGCTTTCGGCGACTAACGCTCGCGAATAATATCAGGACGGAGGACCAATTTCATGATGAAATGAGGATTCTCCCTTACAACGATCAGTCGACATTTTCGCCAAGAAATTCACTAACGGAACCTGAAGCTAAACGCAGCAGGCTATCAGTTCCTCGGATTAAGTGCTACCGCTGTGGTGCTCACGGGCATAGGAGAACGGAGTGTCGCCTGCAAACACAAACGGGGAAGGAGCAGGATATACGAAACCCGAAGGAAAAACGACCAGCCGCATCGTCGAAGGTGACCTGCTTCAAATGCTACGAGGAGGGACATATCGCGCCTAATTGCCCATCATCGCGGAAAAGAAACTACGATTCCATTGACGAACGCCGGATCGACTCCTGTGTAGTAGAAGCTCCGGCTGGTAGATTAAGCCATCTGGGTGAGTCGTATCCATTTTATTTTGATTCTGGGGCCGAGTGTTCGTTAATCAAAGAGTCCCTAGCCTCGAAATTTTCGGGCAAGAGAATAACCGATGTGGTAGTGATGCGGAGGATCGGGAATACTTGTGTTAAGAGTACACTTCAGATTTTGTCCACTGTTCGTATTAACGATCTTACATTGGAGATAGTTTTTCATGTCCTTGCTGACGATTACCTAAAATACGACATCATGATTGGTCGCGAGATTTTGAGCCAGGGATTCGACGTAAATATCGCGCAAGATAGCCTCGTTATTTGTAAAACAAAGGTCGTTAACGCTTGTGGTAAAGTCGCGGAAGATGCGGTCAACATTAACGAGGTTGACACTGATGTGATCGGTAACTATAAAGATCGATTAATCTCTGTTCTCGAAAGATTTAAAGAATCATTCATTACGGGTTTCCCGCGTACTCGCGTCAGTACAGGCCAGTTGGAAATACGGCTAATCGATCCCAACGTCACCGTGCAGAGAAGCCCTTACAGGCTTAGCGTGGAAGAGCGAAGAATAGTACGCGAGAGGATAGACGAGTTAATTAAAGCACAAATTGTAAAACCTAGTAATTCGCCGTTCGCGAGCCCTATAATACTCGTGAAGAAGAAGGACGGCTCAGACAGATTGTGCGTAGATTTTCGAGCGCTGAATAAAAATACGGTCGCGGATCGGTATCCCTTACCCCTTATTGCTGACCAAATCGCGAGATTGCAGAGTGCGAGGTACTTCATTAGCCTGGACATGGCTAGCGGATTTCACCAGATCCCCATTCACCCTAACTCGACGGAATATACTGCGTTCGTTACCCCCGACGGTCAATACGAATACGTGACGATGCCGTTTGGGTTGAAAAATGCACCAGCCGTTTTCCAGAGAGCCATTTTCAAGGCCTTAGGCGACCTCGCTTATTCGTATGTCGTTGTTTATTTGGACGACGTTCTAATAATCGCCGACTCAATAGATCAAGCTCTAGAAAGGTTGCACACTGTACTAAACACTCTCGTAAACGCCGGATTTTCTTTCAATTTCGCTAAATGTTCTTTTCTGAAGACGTCGGTACTTTATTTGGGATATGTAATTCGTAACGGAGAAGTTCGTCCAAACCCGGGAAAAATACAAGCTTTGAATTCTTTACCTGCACCGTCGACCGTCACACAGCTTAGGCAGTTTATAGGTTTGGCCTCTTACTTCCGAAAATTTATTCCTAAATTTTCGCAAGTGATGAAACCTTTGTACGCACTCACTTCTAGTAACAAGCACATAACTTGGACGGACAGGCACGAAAAGATAAGACAACAGATAATTTCCGTTCTGACCGACGCGCCGGTGTTAATGATATTTGATCCCAATCGGCCCATAGAGCTACATACCGACGCTAGTTCGGAGGGGTATGGAGCTATTTTAATGCATAGAGTCGAAAAGGAAAACAGAGTCATCGAATATTATAGTAAAAGGACCAGTCCCGCGGAATCTAGGTATCATTCGTACGAACTGGAGACACTAGCAGTAGTAAGCGCCGTTAAGCATTTCCGACACTACTTACATGGACGGAAATTCTTAGTAGTTACGGACTGTAATTCTTTGAAAGCCTCCAGCAACAAAGTAAACTTAAACGACCGGGTTTATAGGTGGTGGGCTTATTTGCAAACATTCGATTTTGACATCATGTATCGAGAGGGTAAACGAATGGCCCACGTAGATTTCTTTTCGCGAAACCCCGTAGACTTGAATCGCCGTATGATAGACAAGGTCGCAGAGAAAGAGATTAATCTGGCCGAGATCTCCGAAGACTGGCTATTAGCGGAACAACGTCGCGATCCGCAAATCTCCGAAATCGTTAATAAATTACAGAACGAAGAGCTCGCGGAAGATATCGCGAATACCTACGAACTGCGATCCGGTACACTTTACCGTAAAGTACAACGAAAGGGCAGAACCCTTTGCTTACCCATTGTTCCGAGAGGTTTTAGATGGTCCGTCATCAACCATGTGCATCAGTCAATTATGCACTTAGGGTGGGATAAAACGCTCGAGAAGCTCTATGAGTATTATTGGTTCGAGGGAATGGCGAAGTATGTTCGCAAATTTGTCGAGAACTGCCATGCTTGTAGAGTTTCGAAGGCTAGTTCAGGTAAAATACAGGCTGAACTGCATCCTATACCTAAGACCGGCATACCGTGGCATACGGTGCATATGGACATAACGGGCAAGCTGAGTGGCAAGAATGACTCGAAAGAGTATGTCGTCGTCTTGATCGATGCCTTTACGAAATTCGTGCACTTATATCACACACGCAAATTGGATTCGCTCAGCGTTATCCAGGCACTTAAGTCCGCCGTGTTTTTGTTCGGTAGTCCCTGTCGGATAATAGCAGATCAGGGTAGATGTTTCACGGGCCGGGAATTTCAAGAATTCTGTGCAAGCAAACAAATCAAAGTTCATTTGATCGCGACCGGTGCAAGTAGGGCCAATGGGCAAGTAGAACGTGTTATGAGCACGTTAAAAAATATGTTCACAACGGTAGAAACGACCGGGCGTTCATGGCAAGACGCGATCGGGGAGATGCAATTGGCTTTGAATTGCACCATCAACCGCGTAACCAAATCGAGTCCTTTAGAGTTATTGATTGGCAGAGCAGCAAGACCGTATGACTTATTACTACCTGATAACATTGAGGAAAAAGAAATAGATATCTCCAGTGTAAGACAACAGGCAATAAAAGAGATGGAAACTAGTGCTAGGTATGACAAAGAGAGATTCGATAAAACCAAAGCTAAAGTAGTTAGGTTTAATCCTGGTGATTTGGTACTACGCCAAAATGAAGAAAGGAACCAGACAAAATTGGATCCAAAATTCAGGGGTCCGTTTGTGATATCGGAGGTCCTGGAAGGAGACCGATATACCTTGAAAACACTGGATGGGAAAAGGTCATACAAGTACAGTCATGACAGGTTAAGGAAAATGCCGGATAGTCGCATTCCTGCGGAGTTGGATGTCTGTTGTGATGACGAGAACAGTGACCATGGCGATGTGAGTACCCCGATCCCAGAGGATCGTAGAATTATATGAGCCCAGGTGCGGCCATGGGACGGAGTTCAGTGCGGTCAGGCACTGGGAGTGACGATGTCACGAAGCTGGGAGCCGGTTTAGTACCGACAGCGACGATGTCACGAAGCTGGGAGCCGGTTTAGTACCGACAGCGACGATGTCACGAAGCTGGGAGCCGGTTTAGTACCGACAGCGACGATGTCACGAAGCTGGGAGCCGGTTTAGTACCGACAGCGACGATGTCACGAAGCTGGGAGCCGGTTTAGTACCGACAGCGACGATGTCACGAAGCTGGGAGCCGGTTTAGTACCGACAGCGACAATGCCACGAGGTTGGAGCTGGTTTAGTACCGATAGCGACAATGTCACGAGGTTGGAGCTGGTCTAGTACCGACAGCGACAATGTCACGGATTTGGAGCTGGTCTAGTACCGACAGCGACGATGTCACGAAGCTGGAGCTGGTCTAGTACCGACAGTGACAATGTCACGAGGCTGGAGGCGGTCTAGTGTTGACAGCGATCGTGTTACGAAGCTGGTTATGTAACGAACTTTGAGAGTATGTGCGATTCGAAGGATGAGACCCATTTGGGTGTGAAATCGAGAATGGTCCGTCATGTCATTACGACCCGACTGAAAGCACGCAGAATGCAACTGGCACTTTGAATGCTAATCACAATGACACTAATCTTGTTTCCTTTTGTTTTGTTGACGAAGGTACACCCGAGGACGTGTGATAGTCAGGATGGCCGTGTCGGAGATGAAAGGAAAGCCGAAGTCCTTCCTTGGAAATTTTGGGAACATCCTCTAGTACCTTAGCCTAGATTTTATTATAGTTGTAATTGTTTAAGATTTGTAATAAGCGAGATTGGGTTCGAGGTGACAATCGGTCGCTGAACGTAGCCACGGTCACGGGATGGATGTTTTATCTAACGGAGGTCTGGAGTGGTTGTATGTGTTTTCCGAGAAGTGTGGTTGTGGCGGCATGCGGCCTCGAGAGCGGGCCGAGCCACGTGTGATGTTGCCTCGGAGGTGCCGATGCAATGGGACATACATTGTATTTAGTAATCAAAACTCCAGGCGGAAACTGCCTAGCAACGGCGTTTGGAACTTTCTCGATGCTTCCAACGAGTGTGCCTAGCAACGGCGTTTGGAACCTTCTCGATGCTTCCAAACGGGGATAGAAAACAAAATGCAATCGTACAGGGAGAAAAATCTCCACGAGGCTGGCATTCTTGCGATTGCCTTGGAGAGTGATACATCGAGCGTTTTCGAGGATCGCATTTGCGTCTAAGTTAGTTTCGCTTAGTAAGGAGTTATCCCGGTGACCGTGGATTCGTTTGAACTCAAACATTGCTAATAGTATTATTTAATTTAATTATTCGTAGATCGTATTATTTATTAGGCTTAGTGTTTGTTAGACTTATTATTAGTTGTACTTATTATTTGTTAAGCTTAGTGATAGACCTGTATATACGTGTAAATAAAATCTCGGCTTTGTGAAACGATGGCTAGTCCACATGAAGAGTCGTCGCGCGCCCACAATTCGAATCCTGATCCGACATATATGTGTGCGCATTCTATCAAACAGATACATACTTAAAACTAGCCTACATTCCGGTAAAGAATTATAAAATAAGTCATGTCTCTACATAAACATATAAATAATCTATTTTCTAAACTAAAACTACTATAGAACACACAACGCAACACGTGGGACTAAGCGACAACCTGTCGATAGCCCAAACGCTCAAAACGATTAACAGCGCAACGACTTGAGGAATTGGGTACAGAAATTCTACCATCAAACACAAATATGTAAACACACATTAAACGCACAATAATCTAGAAACAAAACCTTCAATACTATGTTGTCACAATACAAGATATATATGTATATATGAAATCAAACGATTGACACATAACCTCAAATACACAACACTATATCACTAAAGAATCTAAATGAAAATCACCTTGCCAGAAATATATACATATATACGTGTGCGTGTGCGTGTTCTATCTTATTAAAAGAAATTAATATAAAATAAATAATTAACATTTCATTTCGTATGCACACTACACGGGCGAGAGAAATATACATATAAATACGTATATATATATATATATATGTCGGAGATGAAAGGAAAGCCGAAGCCCTTCCTTGGAAATTTTGGGAACATCCTCTAGTACCTTAGCCTAGATTTTATTATAGTTGTAATTGTTTAAGATTTGTAATAAGCGAGATTGGGTTCGAGGTGACAATCGGTCGCTGAACGTAGCCACGGTCACGGGATGGATGTTTTATCTAACGGAGGTCTGGAGTGGTTGTATGTGTTTTCCGAGAAATGTGGTTGTGGCGGCATGCGGCCTCGAGAGCGGGCCGAGCCACGTGTGATGTTGCCTCGGAGGTGCCGATGCAATGGGACATACATTGTATTTAGTAACCAAAACTCCAGGCAGAAACTGCCTAGCAACGGCGTTTGGAACTTTCTCGATGCTTCCAACGAGTGTGCCTAGCAACGGCGTTTGGAACCTTCTCGATGCTTCCAAACGGGTATAGAAAACAAAATGCAATCGTACAGGGAGAAAAATCTCCACGAGGCTGGCATTCTTGCGATTGCCTTGGAGAGTGATACATCGAGCATTTTCGACGATCGCATTTGCGTCTAAGTTAGTTTCGCTTAGTAAGGAGTTATCCCGGTGACCGTGGATTCGTTTGAACTCAAACATTGCTAATAGTATTATTTAATTTAATTATTCGTAGATCGTATTATTCATTAGGCTTAGTGTTTGTTAGACTTATTATTAGTTGTACTTATTATTTGTTAAGCTTAGTGATAGACCTGTATATACGTGTAAATAAAATCTCGGCTTTGTGAGACGATGGCTAGTCCACATGAAGAGTCGTCGCGCGCCCAAAATTCGAATCCTGATCCGACATATATATGTATGTGTGAGTACATATGTTTTATATTATCGAATACTCTATAAAATAAACTACTCAAAACAATAAATAGCGCAATCGAAGAATTACGAAACATTAACCATATTGAAGTGACACACAACATAAACATATATGTATATACGTATATTCACACGAGCTATACTATTGTCTCTTTAAAACAATATTAATAAATAAATGTTCTAATTGCGGTAGAATAAGGAAAAACGAGCGACAGACGAAAAATTACTTCGATATCAAACAAAACTAAAGACCCGTTACTAAAACTTTACTGATGACATTTATGAGCAGCCATGTTGGATTTACACGCATCATGGCGACAGGAATATTAGGGGATTAATGGGAAACAGGCGCGAGAAACAAATCATGAAAGCATATTGTTAACAATTTTCTTTAATAGGCTCTATGAGCGACTACACTGTCAAATGCAAATGTAAAAATATATATATATATATATAGTTAATTAAAAAGGGGGAAATATAAAATTAAATATATTTAACAAACGTTAAAATAGACAACACAAAAAATATATATATATATATATTTCGTACATAAAAACAAAATACATCTAAAAATAATATAATAAGGAACCTCTGATGGAAATGCCTCCGCAAACATTGTCCGAACGTCGATCACCAAAGCCTAGGGGAACAACAAAAAAAGGAAAAAACATTAAAATAGCAAAAACAACCATAATATGCGAATATCCAAACTTACGCAAAAATAACTCAAAAGAAGGAGGTCCTTGTTATGGGAGAGCAGCGGAGTTGCGCGTGTTGCCCGAGCAAACTTTGAAATGATAATGATGCTGCAGCCACCAGCCCTTCCACGCGCCGAAGAAACACCGGTAATTCCCACGGTACAGCACGTGGAAGTTTCTCGCGGAAAGGACTAGATCAGCATGGAATGCTTCGAGCCTCCTAGACGCTAGCTCAGCAGAAGCACAGGACTGATAGGAACTAAGTCGACGTATGGAACCCGCATTCTCTCACGTACGATTTCAAGAAATCCAAACTGCAACATCCTGATTCCCACGGAAGCATACCCCCAGTGGACCACCATCCCGTGGGGATGGCATTATAAATAAGCGTAGCAACATAGAGCGTGGGCTTTAATCTTGGTTCATCATTATAGTGATCATTGCTATTGCCGTTCGCTCATTATTGCATTCAAAGATTTGTATAAGTATTTTGCGTTTCGGGGTCTTTTAGTTTTTTCGGTAAAGAAAAGAGAGTCGCGATTAAATAAAAGAAAAATTTTAAGTCCCCATTGCGGTATTAATTCAGTTAGCGAGTTATTCAATCTGTATCGAAATAGCTAAATAAAGTAAAGGTTGATAGAAAACTATATTCGAGATTAAATAATAAACCCAACAAACTTCGACGATCACCTGAGCAGCTGGAGTAATGGCACCCGACAGCACCTTTTCCTCAAGGTAAGAAAATAAATTTTTTAAAATTTCGTCTTCTCTGATAATTTCGAGAATCAAACCAGAACTTCCTATCATCAATCTCGTCTTATTTCCGTGAAGGGTTTTGAGAATAGAATCATTGTTTAACTTTAAACAAACGTAAAGATAAATTTATATAAAACAACAAAAATCTCACATCCCTATCTAATCCAGCAACACTAAAATATATATATCCAGCTAATAAAATATATATATATAATAACCTAAGCAATTTTACATTCAAATAGAAAATCTGTTCAACGAGGAAAAATATTTATTGTACCCAGCTTTAATCCTCTCCCGTGCTAGTATCCCTGCGCATAGCAGGTTAGCCGAAAAGTGGAATTCGTTTACCAGTTGCATTAAGCGTCAGTTAACGCTACCCATTAAACGTAAAAGAAAATAATAAAAATAAAATATTTTGAAATAGTCCTTAGACTATTTCTGGTGGCAGCAACTACCGTATTAATTAGAAATCTAAATCAGTATTAAATACACAATAATATCATTTCAATTTATTTCCCTTCCGATTAAATTCAAAACAAACTATAAAAAAAAAAAAAAAATTTTTTCAGTAAAATTTAACTTTAGATTTGATCGATTTAAACAAACAAATTAATACGTAACATTAGAGATATAATTTTTTTGGTGGCAGCGGTGGGATGCGCTCCACGGAGGATTAAAGTTGGTTTAAACGGTTCGATTCGCTCCACAAAGAATTAAAGTTGTTACGATTATCGATAAAATAGATACCGAAGAAATAATGTCGACTAAATTAGAATCGTTGGACAAAGACATGATCTTGATGTTATCGGAAAAACTTAAAGCATGGGATGCAAATTTTCGCGACATGAGTACAACAATGAATAAATTACAAGACGATGTGCGTTCACTGAAAATAAAAAAGGAAATCAAGACACCGGTATCATCGCCGATAATTTCCCAACCGACAATACCGATAGAAGTTAATCCCCAATCAATTAAGTTAAAAGATGACAATTGAGACAGTACCAGTGTTCGACGGGCATCGACCCTCGGTATTTCGATTTTTAAGAGCATGCGAGCGTGCACGAAACATGGTTCCTAGGCATCAAGAATCTCAGTTAGTAAAATTATTAACGAATAAGCTTCGCGGACACGCGTTTCTCGCCGTAGAAGACACAGAAGTAATAAGTTTAAACGATTTCGGGAATAAATTAAAAGATATGTTCGGTCCGGGAAAAACGGTTAACGAATATAAAGGGGAATTAGCTACAATATTTCAACGACCGGGAGAAGATATTTTGGACTACATAGAACGCGTCAAAGATCTCAGGCTGGCGATAATGAACGGGGAAAGGTACGAGTACGGCACCGTATTTCAAGATAGGATAGATCGAGACACGAGGGAAGTTTTCGTTAAGGGGCACCCAAACGAGGTGTATTTACGAGTAAAGATAGCAGGATACCAATCCTTGGACGATGCGTACCGCCAAGCCGTGAAAGCAACACGAGAATTAAAACAACTGAACAATAGAATTCGATACCAACGTCCGACACCTTCGGATAATTATAACCAAAACAACGTTCATCCACCATACAATAGTATCTATACTAGAAATAACCGCCAGGACTGGAGATTTGTACCGCCGTCGCGGAAACATCTAAACAACCCGGGAATAGAAGAAAATGTCAGGAAAGAAACAAGAGCAATAACTTGGGAAGAAAAACGCATAAATAAATACCTCGATAGAGATCTAAATCAAAAGAGAGATGCTGATCATTTCAATCAATCAACTTTTCAATGCAAACACCATTCCGTTGCTGTGATAAGGAATAATGTCACGTTAAATAATAAGAGGACGCACGGTGCCATAGACAGGATCATGAGTGAGAAATTTTCTGAGTTACCAAACAAGATAAATAATATTAGTGCCAAAGAACTTTCAGACGAAGCAGAAACTAGGAAATTGAACGACGAGACGACAGGCAATGCTTATCCACTGCCTAACATCACAGAGATATTGGACCCGCTGGGAAGTGCAAATTGCCTCTCCACGTTCGACTTGGCAAAGATACAAAAGCAAGACTCCACGAATTTCGTGAATGTTTCAACCATAATAGGAAAAGAGACAGCGAGTGCATCTCACTCAAAAACTTCTATAAAACCATCAGAAGGAAACTTTATCGAACTCAAAGCCAAATCATTAAATTGCAAGAAAGATCACACTATAGAGAATAAAAATATAGCTATCCATAAATCCAAAACAGAATCTATAAGCAAAAAGGTTTGTAATAAAAATTCAAAGAATAATTCCAAATCTACCAAAAATATTCCTAAACGTTCCTTACAAATAAATAATAATTTAATTACAATAAGCACTTCCAGTGAAACTATTCATCCTGAAAAGGTAGAGGAAAATAAAGGTGTTGTGAATAAAGTAAATAAAGAAGAAAAAGGGGTAACTAAGGAAAAGGATTCTAAACATTTTCAAGCTGAAGAAACACAAGTTCAACGAGCTCGAAGAAATCAAAAGGGAGAAAATAGGGAATCACCAGTCGAAGATATATCTAAAAACTTGAATAAATACGCTAGCCATTGGATTATAATTGGATTAAAAATACTTTATTGGTTACTACATCTAATATTTGACGTAGGTAACATAGTAGGTAGTGCTGATCTTATGATTTCCCCAGGAAAATATAGATGGTATCACACTATACTATATACAAAATATTTTTGGGTTAATATGGCTGCGGCACTTTCAAAAATTTGTATCTTGAATGCTATTAGCAAGCAATTGGGTAATTGGATCAATGTCAGTAAACCTGCGTCTTGGCGCAAAATAAAAACTAAAATGAAGGAAAGGAACGAAATTCTCCCCGCACGAATTAGTTTCGGACATCTAGCCAAAGAACCTATTGGTGAAGTAACAATCGAAGAGAACACGGAACCAACATGCCCAGATTATCTCAAAGATCTGTTCAATAAAATTAACACTGTACGACGAATGGCAAGAGAAAATTTGATAAAGTCCAAACTAAGACCAACAATCGACGAATCAACCTTCAAGATTTTAAAACAGGAGACTCGATATATCTATTAAAAGAACCTAGTAAGGAAAATTCTCCCATCAATATATTAGACGACACAAAGTGCTAGAAATCTTGCAGAACAAAACGTCAAGATTGAAGTAAAAGGGATTCCGCGAACGGTGCACTTAAACAAGCTAAAACTAGCGCATAATCGAAATAAACAATGAATAAAGTGATTTCATTGGGCAACGTAGTGCGGTAGTGTATGTTGTAGTGCTGTTCTTCGAATAATACAGATATCGAACACCTAAAAGGAAAAAGGGAAAATTATTATATGTGTTACAATTATTGCTTAAATATAAAACGTGTTATCTCAATGAACAATTAACTAGTGAAAGTGAAAGTTACCTTGTGAACAAGTGATCAACATACAAGAAAGTGTACGTGCAAGTATAGGTTATGGATCGTTGTTCGTGGAACATAATGTATGACAGCTACCTAAAATAAGTGAATAAATTAGTCTCAATTGTCTCAGTGCAAAATACGAGGTTACTAAGTGTTATAACTATATTGTGGATAAATCAAAAGGAAGTGTGACACTGTTCGTCGAATAATACAGATAGCGAAAACCTAAAAAAGAAAAAAAAAAGGAAAATTATCATGTGTACTCCAATTATTGTTTGAATATACAACGTGTTGATTCAATAAAATTAAAAGAGTGAAAGTGAAAGTTACCTTGTGAACAAGTAATCATCATACGAGAAGGTTTACGTGCAAAATAGGTTATGGATCTCTGTTTGCGAAACACCATGTACAACAGCCAGCTGAAAAATAAATGAACCAATTAACTTCAATTGCCTTAATGCAAAATACAACAGTACTAAATGTTATAACAATACTGTGGAAGCATTGCACTGTTCATCGAACAACACAGATGGCGGAAACCTGAAAAGAAAAGAAGTTTATTACAAGTGCTCCAATTACTGTTTGAATGTGAAACGAGCTAGTTCAACGAATAACTAAAACGGTGAAAGTGCAACTTACCTCATGAACAATTAATCACCATACAAGGAAGCGTACATGCATGAATTTCGCAGACTAACAAGAAGAAATAAAATAGTTGATAAAGTACAGAAAGCGGTTAGAAAATAATCAAGATAGATTAATTGAGAGTTAGTAATAAATGTAACCGGAGTAAAGGGATATTCGGTTATGTATTAATCTACGTAGTATTGTGATGTTAATTTGTAATGCACAATAGTGGTCGCACATACAATGCATTATATATATATATATGTCGGAGATGAAAGGAAAGCCGAAGCCCTTCCTTGGAAATTTTGGGAACATCCTCTAGTACCTTAGCCTAGATTTTATTATAGTTGTAATTGTTTAAGATTTGTAATAAGCGAGATTGGGTTCGAGGTGACAATCGGTCGCTGAACGTAGCCACGGTCACGGGATGGATGTTTTATCTAACGGAGGTCTGGAGTGGTTGTATGTGTTTTCCGAGAAGTGTGGTTGTGGCGGCATGCGGCCTCGAGAGCGGGCCGAGCCACGTGTGATGTTGCCTCGGAGGTGCCGATGCAATGGGACATACATTGTATTTAGTAACCAAAACTCCAGGCAGAAACTGCCTAGCAACGGCGTTTGGAACTCTCTCGATGCTTCCAACGAGTGTGCCTAGCAACGGCGTTTGGAACCTTCTCGATGCTTCCAAACGGGGATAGAAAACAAAATGCAATCGTACAGGGAGAAAAATCTCCACGAGGCTGGCATTCTTGCGATTGCCTTGGAGAGTGATACATCGAGCGTTTTCGAGGATCGCATTTGCGTCTAAGTTAGTTTCGCTTAGTAAGGAGTTATCCCGGTGACCGTGGATTCGTTTGAACTCAAACATTGCTAATAGTATTATTTAATTTAATTATTCGTAGATCGTATTATTTATTAGGCTTAGTGTTTGTTAGACTTATTATTAGTTGTACTTATTATTTGTTAAGCTTAGTGATAGACCTGTATATACGTGTAAATAAAATCTCGGCTTTGTGAAACGATGGCTAGTCCACATGAAGAGTCGTCGCGCGCCCACAATTCGAATCCTGATCCGACATCAGAAGTGGGATCAGTACCGTTTAAAGTGCTACAAGAGCAAATGGACCTTGTGCGCGAGTTAATTCAGACGCTAGCGCACAAAGCGGGGGAGCAACGACCGAGTACGGAATCTAAGGATGCAACGTTACCACGTTTTGACCCCGAAGGCGCGGGCGCCGATCCATCCGCGTGGTGCTCTCATGCTGATCTGATTTTGAAAGACCACCCGATGCAAGAGAGTGCGTTACTTTCCGCTCTAAATCGCGCCCTAAGGGGTTCTGCTGCGCATTGGCTTTCACAAATGGTGCGCGGTGGAAAGCTTACCTGGCCAACGTTCAAGGAACAATTTCTTTCGCGTTTTGGTGGCAGAGAGACAGCCGCTTCGGCGTTAATAAGGATATCCAGAGAACGACCGTCGGAGACTGAATCTCCGGGAGCGTACGGTAGTCGCCTCCGCTCCATGCTGCAGATGAAGTTGCAAGATCTAACGATGCCCGAAGTGATCAATGCCCTCGCCCTTTATATGCTGAGTTCACAAGATCGACGCTTTCGGCGACTAACGCTCGCGAATAATATCAGGACGGAGGACCAATTTCATGATGAAATGAGGATTCTCCCTTACAACGATCAGCCGACATTTTCGCCAAGAAATTCACTAACGGAACCTGAAGCTAAACGCAGCAGGCTATCAGTTCCTCGGATTAAGTGCTACCGCTGTGGTGCTCACGGGCATAGGAGAACGGAGTGTCGCCTGCAAACACAAACGGGGAAGGAGCAGGATATACGAAACCCGAAGGAAAAACGACCAGCCGCATCGTCGAAGGTGACCTGCTTCAAATGCCACGAGGAGGGACATATCGCGCCTAATTGCCCATCATCGCGGAAAAGAAACTACGATTCCATTGACGAACGCCGGATCGACTCCTGTGTAGTAGAAGCTCCGGCTGGTAGATTAAGCCATCTGGGTACACCCGAGGACGTGTGATAGTCAGGATGGCCGTGTCGGAGATGAAAGGAAAGCCGAAGCCCTTCCTTGGAAATTTTGGGAACATCCTCTAGTACCTTAGCCTAGATTTTATTATAGTTGTAATTGTTTAAGATTTGTAATAAGCGAGATTGGGTTCGAGGTGACAATCGGTCGCTGAACGTAGCCACGGTCACGGGATGGATGTTTTATCTAACGGAGGTCTGGAGTGGTTGTATGTGTTTTCCGAGAAGTGTGGTTGTGGCGGCATGCGGCCTCGAGAGCGGGCCGAGCCACGTGTGATGTTGCCTCGGAGGTGCCGATGCAATGGGACATACATTGTATTTAGTAACCAAAACTCCAGGCAGAAACTGCCTAGCAACGGCGTTTGGAACTCTCTCGATGCTTCCAACGAGTGTGCCTAGCAACGGCGTTTGGAACCTTCTCGATGCTTCCAAACGGGGATAGAAAACAAAATGCAATCGTACAGGGAGAAAAATCTCCACGAGGCTGGCATTCTTGCGATTGCCTTGGAGAGTGATACATCGAGCGTTTTCGAGGATCGCATTTGCGTCTAAGTTAGTTTCGCTTAGTAAGGAGTTATCCCGGTGACCGTGGATTCGTTTGAACTCAAACATTGCTAATAGTATTATTTAATTTAATTATTCGTAGATCGTATTATTTATTAGGCTTAGTGTTTGTTAGACTTATTATTAGTTGTACTTATTATTTGTTAAGCTTAGTGATAGACCTGTATATACGTGTAAATAAAATCTCGGCTTTGTGAAACGATGGCTAGTCCACATGAAGAGTCGTCGCGCGCCCACAATTCGAATCCTGATCCGACATCAGAAGTGGGATCAGAACCGTTTAAAGTGCTACAAGAGCAAATGGACCTTATGCGCGAGTTAATTCAGACGCTAGCGCACAAACCGGGGGAGCAACGACCGAGTACGGAATCTAAGGATGCAACGTTACCACGTTTTGACCCCGAAGGCGCGGGCGCCGATCCATCCGCGTGGTGCTCTCATGCTGATCTGATTTTGAAAGACCACCCGATGCAAGAGAGTGCGTTACTTTCGAGGACCAATTTCATGATGAAATGAGGATTCTCCCTTACAACGATCAGCCGACATTTTCGCCAAGAAATTCACTAACGGAACCTGAAGCTAAACGCAGCAGGCTATCAGTTCCTCGGATTAAGTGCTACCGCTGTGGTGCTCACGGACATAGGAGAACGGAGTGTCGCCTGCAAACACAAACGGGGAAGGAGCAGGATATACGAAACCCGAAGGAAAAACGACCAGCCGCATCGTCGAAGGTGACCTGCTTCAAATGCCACGAGGAGGGACATATCGCGCCTAATTGCCCATCATCGCGGAAAAGAAACTACGATTCCATTGACGAACGCCGGATCGACTCCTGTGTAGTAGAAGCTCCGGCTGGTAGATTAAGCCATCTGGGTGAGTCGTATCCATTTTACTTTGATTCTGGGGCCGAGTGTTCGTTAATCAAAGAGTCCCTAGCCTCGAAATTTTCGGGTAAAAGAATAACCGATGTGGTAGTGATGCGGGGGATCGGGAATACTTGTATTAAGAGTACACTTCAGATTTTGTCCACTGTTCGTATTAACGATCTTACATTGGAGATAGTTTTTCATGTCCTTGCTGACGATTACCTAAAATACGACATCATGATTGGTCGCGAGATTTTGAGCCAGGGATTCGACGTAAATATCGCGCAAGATAGCCTCGTTATTTGTAAAACAAAGGTCGTTAACGCTTGTGGTAAAGTCGCGGAAGATGCGGTCAACATTAACGAGGTTGACACTGATGTGATCGGTAACTATAAAGATCGATTAATCTCTGTTCTCGAAAAATTTAAAGAATCATTCATTACGGGTTTCCCGCGTACTCGCGTCAGTACGGGCCAGTTGGAAATACGGCTAATCGATCCCAACGTCACCGTGCAGAGAAGCCCTTACAGGCTTAGCGTGGAAGAGCGAAGAATAGTACGCGAGAGGATAGACGAATTAATTAAAGCACAAATTGTAAAACCTAGTAATTCGCCGTTCGCGAGCCCTATAATACTCGTGAAGAAGAAGGACGGCTCAGACAGATTGTGCGTAGACTTTTGAGCGCTGAATAAAAATACGGTCGCGGATCGGTATCCCTTACTCCTTATTGCTGACCAAATCGCGAGATTGCAGAGTGCGAGATACTTCATTAGCCTGGACATGGCTAGCGGATTTCACCAGATTCCCATTCACCCTAACTCGACGGAATATACTGCGTTCGTTACCCCCGACGGTCAATACGAATACGTGACGATGCCGTTTGGGTTGAAAAATGCACCAGCCGTTTTCCAGAGAGCCATTTTCAAGGCCTTAGGCGACCTCGCTTATTCGTATGTCGTTGTTTATTTGGACGACGTTCTAATAATCGCCGACTCAATAGATCAAGCTCTAGAAAGGTTGCACACTGTACTAAACACTCTCGTAAACGCCGGATTTTCTTTCAATTTCGCTAAATGTTCTTTTCTGAAGACGTCGGTACTTTATTTGGGATATGTAATTCGTAACAGAGAAGTTCGTCCAAACCCGGGAAAAATACAAGCTTTGAATTCTTTACCTGCACCGTCGACCGTCACACAGCTTAGGCAGTTTATAGGTTTGGCCTCTTACTTCCGAAAATTCATTCCTAAATTTTCGCAAGTGATGAAACCCTTGTACGCACTCACTTCTAGTAACAAGCACATAACTTGGACGGACAGGCACGAAAAGATAAGACAACAGATAATTTCCGTTCTGACCGACGCGCCGGTGTTAACGATATTTGATCCCAATCGTCCCATAGAGCTACATACCGACGCTAGTTCGGAGGGGTATGGAGCTATTTTAATGCATAGAGTCGAAAAGGAAAACAGAGTCATCGAATATTATAGTAAAAGGACCAGTCCCGCGGAATCTAGGTATCATTCGTACGAACTGGAGACACTAGCAGTAGTAAGCGCCGTTAAGCATTTCCGACACTACTTACATGGACGGAAATTCTTAGTAGTTACGGACTGTAATTCTTTGAAAGCCTCCAGCAACAAAGTAAACTTAAACGACCGGGTTTATAGGTGGTGGGCTTATTTGCAAACATTCGATTTTGACATCATGTATCGAGAGGGTAAACGAATGGCCCACGTAGATTTCTTTTCGCGAAACCCCGTAGACTTGAATCGCCGTATGATAGACAAGGTCGCAGAGAAAGAGATTAATCTGGCCGAGATCTCCGAAGACTGGCTATTAGCGGAACAACGTCGCGATCCGCAAATCTCCGAAATCGTTAATAAATTACAGAACGAAGAGCTCGCGGAAGATATCGCGAATACCTACGAACTGCGATCCGGTACACTTTACCGTAAAGTACAACGAAAGGGCAGAACCCTTTGCTTACCCATTGTTCCGAGAGGTTTTAGATGGTCCGTCATAAACCATGTGCATCAGTCAATTATGCACTTAGGATGGGATAAAACGCTCGAGAAGCTCTATGAGTATTATTGGTTCGAGGGAATGGCGAAGTATGTTCGCAAGTTTGTCGAGAACTGCCATGCTTGTAGAGTTTCGAAGGCTAGTTCAGGTAAAATACAGGCTGAACTGCATCCTATACCTAAGACCGGCATACCGTGGCATACGGTGCATATGGACATAACGGGCAAGCTGAGTGGCAAGAATGACTCGAAAGAGTATGTCGTCGTCTTGATCGATGCCTTTACGAAATTCGTGCACTTATATCACACACGCAAATTGGATTCGCTCAGCGTTATCAAGGCACTTAAGTCCGCCGTGTTTTTGTTCGGTAGTCCCTGTCGGATAATAGCAGATCAGGGTAGATGTTTCACGGGCCGGGAATTTCAAGAATTCTGTGCAAGCAAACAAATCAAAGTTCATTTGATCGCGACCGGTGCAAGTAGGGCCAATGGGCAAGTAGAACGTGTTATGAGCACGTTAAAAAATATGTTCACAACGGTAGAAACGACCGGGCGTTCATGGCAAGACGCGATCGGGGAGATGCAATTGGCTTTGAATTGCACCATCAACCGCGTAACCAAATCGAGTCCTTTAGAGTTATTGATTGGTAGAGCAGCAAGACCGTATGACTTATTACTACCTGATAACATCGAGGAAAAAGAAATAGATATCTCCAGTGTAAGACAACAGGCAATAAAAGAGATGGAAACTAGTGCTAGGTATGACAAAGAGAGATTCGATAAAACCAAAGCTAAAGTAGTTAGGTTTAATCCTGGTGATTTGGTACTACGCCAAAATGAAGAAAGGAACCAGACAAAATTGGATCCAAAATTCAGGGGTCCGTTTGTGATATCGGAGGTCCTGGAAGGAGACCGATATACCTTGAAAACACTGGATGGGAAAAGGTCATACAAGTACAGTCATGACAGGTTAAGGAAAATGCCGGATAGTCGCATTCCTGCGGAGTTGGATGTCTGTTGTGATGACGAGAACAGTGACCATGGCGATGTGAGTACCCCGATCCCAGAGGATCGTAGAATTATATGAGCCCAGGTGCGGCCATGGGACGGAGTTCAGTGCGGTCAGGCACTGGGAGTGACGATGTCACGAAGCTGGGAGCCGGTTTAGTACCGACAGCGACGATGTCACGAAGCTGGGAGCCGGTTTAGTACCGACAGCGACAATGTCACGAGGTTGGAGCTGGTTTAGTACCGATAGCGACAATGTCACGAGGTTGGAGCTGGTCTAGTACCGACAGCGACAATGTCACGGATTTGGAGCTGGTCTAGTACCGACAGCGACGATGTCACGAAGCTGGAGCTGGTCTAGTACCGACAGTGACAATGTCACGAGGCTGGAGGCGGTCTAGTGTTGACAGCGATCGTGTTACGAAGCTGGTTATGTAACGAACTTTGAGAGTATGTGCGATTCGAAGGATGAGACCCATTTGGGTGTGAAATCGAGAATGGTCCGTCATGTCATTACGACCCGACTGAAAGCACGCAGAATGCAACTGGCACTTTGAATGCTAATCACAATGACACTAATCTTGTTTCCTTTTGTTTTGTTAACGAAGGTACACCCGAGGACGTGTGATAGTCAGGATGGCCGTGTCGGAGATGAAAGGAAAGCCGAAGCCCTTCCTTGGAAATTTTGGGAACATCCTCTAGTACCTTAGCCTAGATTTTATTATAGTTGTAATTGTTTAAGATTTGTAATAAGCGAGATTGGGTTCGAGGTGACAATCGGTCGCTGAACGTAGCCACGGTCACGGGATGGATGTTTTATCTAACGGAGGTCTGGAGTGGTTGTATGTGTTTTCCGAGAAATGTGGTTGTGGCGGCATGCGGCCTCGAGAGCGGGCCGAGCCACGTGTGATGTTGCCTCGGAGGTGCCGATGCAATGGGACATACATTGTATTTAGTAACCAAAACTCCAGGCAGAAACTGCCTAGCAACGGCGTTTGGAACTTTCTCGATGCTTCCAACGAGTGTGCCTAGCAACGGCGTTTGGAACCTTCTCGATGCTTCCAAACGGGTATAGAAAACAAAATGCAATCGTACAGGGAGAAAAATCTCCACGAGGCTGGCATTCTTGCGATTGCCTTGGAGAGTGATACATCGAGCATTTTCGACGATCGCATTTGCGTCTAAGTTAGTTTCGCTTAGTAAGGAGTTATCCCGGTGACCGTGGATTCGTTTGAACTCAAACATTGCTAATAGTATTATTTAATTTAATTATTCGTAGATCGTATTATTCATTAGGCTTAGTGTTTGTTAGACTTATTATTAGTTGTACTTATTATTTGTTAAGCTTAGTGATAGACCTGTATATACGTGTAAATAAAATCTCGGCTTTGTGAGACGATGGCTAGTCCACATGAAGAGTCGTCGCGCGCCCAAAATTCGAATCCTGATCCGACATATATATGTATGTGTGAGTACATATGTTTTATATTATCGAATACTCTATAAAATAAACTACTCAAAACAATAAATAGCGCAATCGAAGAATTACAAAACATTAACCATATTGAAGTGACACACAACATAAACATATATGTATATACGTATATTCACACGAGCTATACTATTGTCACTTTAAAACAATATTAATAAATAAATGTTCTAATTGCGGTAGAATAAGGAAAAACGAGCGACAGACGAAAAATTACTTCGATATCAAACAAAACTAAAGTCCCGTTACTAAAACTTTACTGATGACATTTATGAGCAGCCATGTTGGATTTACACGCATCATGGCGACAGGAATATTAGGGATTAATGGAAAACAGGCGCGAGAAACAAATCATGAAAGCATATTGTTAACAATTTTCTTTAATAGACTCTATGAGCGACTACACTGTCAAATGCAAATGTAAAAATATATATATATAATTAATTAAAAAGGGGGAAATATAAAATTAAATATATTTAACAAACGTAAAATAGATACATAAAAAATATATATATATATATTTCGTACATAAAAACAAAATACATCTAAAAATAATATAATAAGAAACCTCTGATGGAAATGCCTCCGCAAACATTGTCCGAACGTCGATCACCAAAGCCTAGGGGAACAACAAAAGGGGAAAAACATTAAAATCGCAAAAACAACCATAATATGCGAATATCCAAACTTACGCAAAAATAACTCAAAGAAGGAGGTCCTTGTAGTGGGAGAGCAGCGGATGTCGCGCGTGTTGCCCGAGCGAGCATCGAAGTGATAATGATGCTGCGGCCGCCAACCCTTGCACGCGCCGAAGAAACACAGATAATTCCCACGGTACAGCACGTGGAAGATTCTCGCGGGAAGGACTAGATCAGCATGGAATGCTTCGAGCCTCCTAGACGCTAGCTCAGCAGAAGCACAGGACTGATAGGAACTAAGTCGACGTATGGAACCCGCATTCTCTCACGTACGATTTCAAGAAATCCAAACTGCAACATCCTGATTCCCACGGAAGCATACCCCCAGTGGACCACCATCCCGTGGGGATGGCATTATAAATAAGCGTAGCAACATAGAGCGTGGGCTTTAATCTTGGTTCATCATTATAGTGATCATTGCTATTGCCGTTCGCTCATTATTGCATTCAAAGATTTGTATAAGTATTTTGCGTTTCGGGGTCTTTTAGTTTTTTCGGTAAAGAAAAGAGAGTCGCGATTAAATAAAAGAAAAATTTTAAGTCCCCATTGCGGTATTAATTCAGTTAGCGAGTTATTCAATCTGTATCGAAATAGCTAAATAAAGTAAAGGTTGATAGAAAACTATATTCGAGATTAAATAATAAACCCAACAAACTTCGACGATCACCTGAGCAGCTGGAGTAATGGCACCCGACAGCACCTTTTCCTCAAGGTAAGAAAACAAATTTTTTAAAATTTCGTCTTCTCTGATAATTTCGAGAATCAAACCAGAACTTCCTATCATCAATCTCGTCTTATTTCCGTGAAGGGTTTTGAGAATAGAATCATTGTTTAACTTTAAACAAACGTAAAGATAAATTTATATAAAACAACAAAAATCTCACATCCCTATCTAATCCAGCAACACTAAAATATATATATCCAGCTAATAAAATATATATATATAATAACCTAAGCAATTTTACATTCAAATAGAAAATCTGTTCAACGAGGAAAAATATTTATTGTACCCAGCTTTAATCCTCTCCCGTGCTAGTATCCCTGCGCATAGCAGGTTAGCCGAAAAGTGGAATTCGTTTACCAGTTGCATTAAGCGTCAGTTAACGCTACCCATTAAACGTAAAAGAAAATAATAAAAATAAAATATTTTGAAATAGTCCTTAGACTATTTCTGGTGGCAGCAACTACCGTATTAATTAGAAATCTAAATCAGTATTAAATACACAATAATATCATTTCAATTTATTTCCCTTCCGATTAAATTCAAAACAAACTATAAAAAAAAAAAAAAAAATTTTTCAGTAAAATTTAACTTTAGATTTGATCGATTTAAACAAACAAATTAATACGTAACATTAGAGATATAATTTTTTTGGTGGCAGCGGTGGGATGCGCTCCACGGAGGATTAAAGTTGGTTTAAACGGTTCGATTCGCTCCACAAAGAATTAAAGTTGTTACGATTATCGATAAAATAGATACCGAAGAAATAATGTCGACTAAATTAGAATCGTTGGACAAAGACATGATCTTGATGTTATCGGAAAAACTTAAAGCATGGGATGCAAATTTTCGCGACATAAGTACAACAATGAATAAATTACAAGACGATGTGCGTTCATTGAAAATAAAAAGGGAAATCAAGACACCCGTATCATCGCCGATAATTTCCCAAGCGACAATACCGATAGAAGTTAATCCCCAATCAATTAAGTTAAAAGATGCCATAGAGACAGTACCAGTGTTCGACGGACATCGACCCTCGGTATTTCGATTTTTAAGAGCATGCGAGCGCGCACGAAACATGGTTCCAAAGCATCAAGAATCTCAGTTAGTAAAATTATTAACGAATAAACTTCGCGGACACGCATTTCTCGCCATAGAAGACACAGAAGTAATAAGTTTAAACGATTTCGGGAATAAATTAAAAGATATGTTCGGTCCGGGAAAAACGGTTAACGAATATAAAGGGGAATTAGCTACAATATTTCAACGACCGGGAGAAGATATTTTGGACTACATAGAACGCGTCAAAGATCTCAGGCTGGCGATAATGAACGGGGAAAGGTACGAGTACGGCACCGTATTTTAAGATAGGATAGATCGAGACACGAGGGAAGCTTTCGTTAAGGGGCTCCCAAACGAGGTGTATTTACGAGTAAAGATAGCAGGATACCAATCCTTGGACGATGCGTACCGCCAAGCCGTGAAAGCAACACGAGAATTAAAACAAGTGAACAATAGAATTCGATACCAACGTCCGACACCTTCGGATAATTATAACCAAAACAATGTTCATCCACCATACAATAGTATCTATACTGGAAACAACCGCCAGGACTGGAGATTTGTACCGCTGTCGCGGAAACACCTAAACAACCCGGGAATAGAAGAAAATGTCAGGAAAGAAACAAGAGCAATAACTTGGGAAGAAAAACGCACAAATAAATACCTCGATAGAGATCTAAATCAAAAGAGAGATGCTGATCATTTCAATCAATCAACTTTTCAATGCAAACACCATTCCGTTGCTGTGATAAGGAATAATGTCACGTTAAATAATAAGAGGACGCACGGTGCCATAGACAGGATCATGAGTGAGAAATTTTCTGAGTTACCAAACAAGATAAATAATATTAGTGCCAAAGAACTTTCAGACGAAGCAGAAACTAGGAAATTGAACGACGAGACGACAGGCAATGCTTATCCACTGCCTAACATCACAGAGATATTGGACTCGCTGGGAAGTGCAAATTGCCTCTCCACGTTCGACTTGGCAAAGATACAAAAGCAAGACTCCACGAATTTCGTGAATGTTTCAACCATAATAGGAAAAGAGATAGCGAGTGCATCTCACTCAAAAACTTCTATAAAACCATCAGAAGGAAACTTTATCGAACTCAAAGCCAAATCATTAAATTGCAAGGAAGATCACACTATAGAGAATAAAAATATAGCTATCCATAAATCCAAAACAGAATCTATAAGCAAAAAGGTTTGTAATAAAAATTCAAAGAATAATTCCAAATCTACCAAAAATATTCCTAAACGTTCCTTACAAATAAATAATAATTTAATTACAATAAGCACTTCCAGTGAAACTATTCATCCTGAAAAGGTAGAGGAAAATAAAGGTGTTGTGAATAAAGTAAATAAAGAAGAAAAAGGGGTAACTAAGGAAAAGGATTCTAAACATTTTCAAGCTGAAGAAACACAAGTTCAACGAGCTCGAAGAAATCAAAAGGGAGAAAATAGGGAATCACCAGTCGAAGATATAT
Source organism: Bombus bifarius (assembly GCF_011952205.1). Lineage (NCBI taxonomy): Eukaryota > Metazoa > Arthropoda > Insecta > Hymenoptera > Apidae > Bombus > Bombus bifarius. The sequence goes on from NW_022885435.1 coordinate 294,442, forward strand.
CTAAAAACTTGAATAAATACGCTAGCCATTGGATTATAATTGGATTAAAAATACTTTATTGGTTACTACATCTAATATTTGACGTAGGTAACATAGTAGGTAGTGCTGATCTTATGATTTCCCCAGGAAAATATAGATGGTATCACACTATACTATATACAAAATATTTTTGGGTTAATATGGCTGCGGCACTTTCAAAAATTTGTATCTTGAATGCTATTAGCAAGCAATTGGGTAATTGGATCAATGTCAGTAAACCTGCGTCTTGGCGCAAAATAAAAACTAAAATGAAGGAAAGGAACGAAATTCTCCCCGCACGAATTAGTTTCGGACATCTAGCCAAAGAACCTATTGGTGAAGTAACAATCGAAGAGAACACGGAACCAACATGCGCAGAATATCTCAAAGATCTGTTCAATAAAATTAACACTGTACGACGAATGGCAAGAGAAAATTTGATAAAGTCCAAACTAAGACCAACAATCGACGAATCAACCTTCAAGATTTTAAAACAGGAGACTCGATATATCTATTAAAAGAACCTAGTAAGGAAAATTCTCCCATCAATATATTAGACGACACAAAGTGCTAGAAATCTTGCAGAACAAAACGTCAAGATTGAAGTAAAAGGGATTCCACGAACGGTGCACTTAAACAAGCTAAAACTAGCGCATAATCGAAATAAACAATGAATAAAGTGATTTCATTGGGCAACGTAGTGCGATAGTGTATGTTGTAGTGCTGTTCTTCGAATAATACAGATATCGAACACCTAAAAGGAAAAAGGGAAAATTATTATATGTGTTACAATTATTGCTTAAATATAAAACGTGTTATCTCAATGAACAATTAACTAGTGAAAGTGAAAGTTACCTTGTGAACAAGTGATCAACATACAAGAAAGTGTACGTGCAAGTATAGGTTATGGATCGTTGTTCGTGGAACATAATGTATGACAGCTACCTAAAATAAGTGAATAGATTAGTCTCAATTGTCTCAGTGCAAAATACGAGGTTACTAAGTGTTATAACTATATTGTGGATAAATCAAAAGGAAGTGTGACACTGTTCGTCGAATAATACAGATAGCGAAAACCTAAAAAAGAAAAAAAAAAAGGAAAATTATCATGTGTACTCCAATTATTGTTTGAATATACAACGTGTTGATTCAATAAAATTAAAAGAGTGAAAGTGAAAGTTACCTTGTGAACAAGTAATCATCATACGAGAAGGTTTACGTGCAAAATAGGTTATGGATCTCTGTTTGCGAAACACCATGTACAACAGCCAGCTGAAAAATAAATGAACCAATTAACTTCAATTGCCTTAATGCAAAATACAACAGTACTAAATGTTATAACAATACTGTGGAAGCATTGCACTGTTCATCGAACAACACAGATGGCGGAAACCTGAAAAGAAAAGAAGTTTATTACAAGTGCTCCAATTACTGTTTGAATGTGAAACGAGCTAGTTCAACGAATAACTAAAACGGTGAAAGTGCAACTTACCTCATGAACAATTAATCACCATACAAGGAAGCGTACATGCATGAATTTCGCAGACTAACAAGAAGAAATAAAATAGTTGATAAAGTATAGAAAGCGGTTAGAAAATAATCAAGATAGATTAATTGAGAGTTAGTAATAAATGTAACCGGAGTAAAGGGATATTCGGTTATGTATTAATCTACATAGTATTGTGATGTTAATTTGTAATGCACAATAGTGGTCGCACATACAATGCATTATATATATATATATATATTAAATGAAATAAATTAAACACCACCTTTATGACCACAGATATAAGACGATTGAAGGCAGCCGTAGTAGAAGGCAGCCGTAGTACGTGGATAAGGCATATCAAAGAATCGGATGATGTTGCGGGAACGATCCAGGTAAGTGATGCAGCAACGAAAGAGTAGAATCTGAAGAATTACAGACAATGTTAATCTAACAAGTAGATTTTAATCACTAATAAAGAAACCAGTTCATATCATACACAAAATAATAGCAAATAGCAAGTACATGCAATAATAAATTAATAGGGAAAATAAGAAAGGTTAATAAACACAGGAATAGGTTAGAAATTAATCAAGATAGACTAACTAAATATTAACAACATGACTGAACTCGGTGCAAAAGAATAAAGTTACGCTACACAAAATATCTGGTAACACAATACACAAAAAACATTAACTAAATTAAACAAGACTTATATAAATGCAAGTCACGTATAATCAAAACAATGACTATCGAAATTCGATAACAATACAATCCATGCTATCACATTAAGGTAGCACACGGTATTGACACACACAATATCATGAAACACAAAACAATATTACAAAAACACTACTAAGTAAAATTATAGTGATTAACAATTAATTAATTATTTCAACGACACGCTACTGTTGACATTAAGCCAACGCCATACCAAAGATACACGCGAGCGGCCATGTTGAAAAATTCGTCGCCCTCACATACAAATAATAGCCAATACAATGTAATACAGCATCATAATAGTAATGTTAGGTACTAATAAAAAAAAAACAACAACAAAAAAAAGGGGGAGAGAGTTAAGGAAAATACATATAATAAATAACAACTAACATAATCATAACATATTATATATATTATATCATATACAGAGATACAGTATTCATACAAGGAACAGGTCCGAATGAAACATATATATATAAAAAAAAAAGAAAAAAAAATATATAATATATATATATTAACTATTTTTGTATGTGTGTATAGAACTGATGGCGAATTCATCAACCATTCTCTGAACGACGGATGGAAGAACATGTAGATGTTGTCCAGACGTTTCACAAGGAATCCAGAGAGCATTTTGAATCTCTGCAGAAAATCCTTCCATGCATGTTCGTTTACAAAAATCTGACAGACATCGAAAGAATTTTTTTTTAGTCCAAGGAATAGCAATCCGTACCGTAGAACTGTAAAGCACCTGTACGCCACTCACGAAACCAAATACTTTTGCTATCCATCTGTAAACAAACAACATCTATAACTATACATATAATTTTCACTTATGTTTACCAATATATATACACACATGTTGTAAAGTAGGCAATATTTGTAACAATCATGTCCATTGATAATGCAAGTGACTCATAAAAATAAGCCGTCATATTTACCATTGCACGCACATATATATATGTCGGGTTTACATTAGAATTAGGGTTAGGGGCGTGAAACGAATCTTCGTTTGGGTTACACGTTGTCGTTATGCAATGGAGAAGACATTGACTAGTGCAAATACGATTATTATAGAACCGGACAAGTAACCGCGGTAGTTAGGTGCTCGAGAAACTAATGACAATGATCCTAGGTTCAATAACGAATCCGCGGTCGACGGGATGATAGATGAACGTACTCACAAAATCTAAGTCGGACGCGTAATATTCACTGGTCGTAAAGAGTTACTCCTTTCATCAATGAGATCGCGAGAAAGAATGTCTTTCCCGTCCCGATCATGCCACAGAGGAAAACTATAATGGGGTGTGTCTAAGGACACGAGATCATCGGATTCGTCGAGAAAAGCCTTCGTTCAGAAAGTAAGGGAAATTGGCGTTGCTAATTGGTCAATCTCCATATCGGTGGTTAGAAAAAGATGCTAGCCGCCCTCGAGGGAAAGTTGCTAGTGGAAGACGCCGCTCGTTGAAAAATATGTCTCCCCTATCTTCCCGTAGTTGGGACAAAGACTGTTTGTCTGTTTGAAGGACTTTAGTTAACTAAACCTTAAGATTTATAACGGGCCCTCGAGCTAGCCGAACATGTACTGCGGAGACGCATCGACATCTGGCAATCATCTTACTCGAAGAATAGGGTCTGCGTGTGGCGAGCCACAGGACAGAAACTGTTGGAATGTTTACTGTCGCGTGTCCCCACGAATATTTCTTTTAAGGAGAGCTATAGAATTACTCCATACCTTTGTTAGACAAAGCGTTCATCCCGTGACCGCGGCTACGTTCGGCGACTGACTGTCGCCTCGAGCCCAAGCTCATTATCACGACTCTCGAACAATTACAATCGGGTTGAATAACTACAATTGTTCAATTACAGCTATAGTAGACTCTAGGTTACAATGTTGCGGGATTATCCAAAATTCCAAAGGCTCCGGTGTTCTTTCATCTCCGACACGGCCTTCCTGACTATCACACGTCCTCGTGTGTAACTAAAATATCGTGTTTTCTTACATTAGATTCAACTGACATTATTTACGATTTAACTAAATGTCCAAGCAAGTCAAGGATCCAGTGCAATAACAAAGTTTCGTTCGGAGGTTTGACAACAGAAAAATAAAAGAGAATAGGAATTTGTAATGTTATAATTTGTATTCAAAGTGTTAGGTGCGTTCTGTGAGTCGCCAGTCAGACCGTAATGACACAACAGATCATTTTCGATTTCGTACACTGGTGAACCTCAGTTTGTTGGATCATATTGCCACGTTGGGTGCATTACACCCAGAAAGCACATAAACCCACTCAACGGGTTACAACCAAAAGCACATCAACCCACTCAACGGGTTACAACCAAAAGCACATCAACCCACTCAACGGGTTACAACCAAAAGCACATCAACCCACTCAACGGGTTACAACAAAAAGCACATCAACCCACTCAACGGGTTACAACAAAAAGCACATCAACCCACTCAACGGGTTACAACAAAAAGCACATCAACCCACTCAACGGGTTACAACAAAAAGCACATCAACCCACTCAACGGGTTACAACAAAAAGCACGTAAACCCACTCAACGGTTTACAACAAAAAGCACGTAAACCCACTCAACGGTTTACAACAAAAAGCATATAAAACCACTCGGTGTATTACTATGACCACAACGCAGTGTTAATGATCCTCTGAGGTCAGTGTACTTGCATCGTTATTATCACCGCCGTTGTCATCACCGCAGACGTCTAACTCAGCAGGGACGCAACCTTCTGGCATTTTTCTCAGTCTGTCGTGTCTGTCCTTATATGATCGTTTGCCGTCTAAGGTTTTTAGGGTATATCCATCTCCTTCCAAAGTCTCTGCTATTACGAATGGACCCCTGAATTTCGGATCTAACTTCGTCTGGTTTCTTTCCTCGTTTTTGCGTAATACGAAATCGCCAAGGTTGAACCTAACTATTTTAGCTTTGTTTTCGTGGAACCTATCCTTATCGTATTTGGCGCTTGCTTCTATATTCTTTATCGCCTGCTGTCTTATATGGGAGATATTTACTTCTCTTTCTTCGATATTGTCGGGTAGGGATAAGCCGTAGGGTCTCGCTGTTTTACCGATTAGTAGTTCCAACGGGCTTGACTTAGTCACGCGGTTGGTGGTACAATTTAAGGCCAGTTGTATTTCCCCGATCGCGTCTTGCCAGGACCGCCAGTTGGTTTCTATTGTTGTGAACATGTTTTTTTTTAGCGTACTCATAATACGCCCTACCTGTCCGTTGGCCCTACTAGCTCCGGTCGCAATTAAATGGAGTTTAATGTATTTATCTTGACAAAAGTCTCGAAATTCTTTGCCCGTAAAACATCTTCCCTGATCCGCTATTATCCGGCAGGGACTGCCGAATAAAAATATAGTACTTAAGTGCTTTAACGGTACTAAGGAAATCTACTTTACGAGTATGATGCAGATATGCGAATTTAGTGAAGACGTCGACCAAAACAATGACATACTCTTTCGAACCACTTTTACCGCTTAGTTTGCCCATTATGTCCACGTGAACTGTATGCCAAGGTATGCTGGTCTTAGGTATAGGATGTAATTCAGCTTGTATTTTACCTGAACTGGCCTTCGAAACTTGACAAGCGTGACAGTTCTCTACGAATTGGCGAACATACTCCGCCATTCCTTCGAACCAGTAACACTCGCACAGTTTCTCAAGCGTTTTATCCCAACCTAAGTGCATAATTGACTGTTGCACATGGTTAATAACAGATCATCTAAAACCTCTGGGGACAATGGACAAGCAGAGAGTTCTGCCTTTTCTCTGTATTTTACGATGAAGGGTACCGGACCGTAACTCATACGTATTCGCGACGTCTTCCGCGAGCTCTTCATTCTGTAATTTATTGACGATCCCAGAAATTTGGGAGTCGCGACGTTATTCCACTAATAGCTAGTCTTCGGAGATTTCGGTCAGATTGATTTCCTTCTCTATGACTTCGTTGATCGTAAGGTGATCCAAGTCTACGGGATTTCGCGAGACAAAATTTACGTGGGCCATTCGTTTACCTTCCCGGTACAGAATGTCAAAAGTAAAAGTTTGTAAGTAAGCCCACCACCTGTAAACCCTGTCATTTAAATTTACCTTACTACTGGATGCCTTCAAAGGATTACAATCGGAGACGACAAGAAATTCTCGTCCGTGGAGATAATGACGGAAATGCTTGACGGCGTTCACAACTCCTAACGTTTCTAGTTCGTAAGAATGATACCTAGATTCCGCAGGGCTACTTCTTATACTGTAATATTCTATTACTCTATTTTTACCTTCACTCTTGTGCATTAAAATAACCTCATATCCATCCGAACTAGCGTCGATACGAAGTTCTATGGGGTAGTTCGGGTCAAATACCATTAACACCGGCGCGTCGGTCAGGGCGGAAATTACCTTTTGCCTTATTTTTCCATGCCTATCTGTCCAAGTCATGTTTTTATTATCGGAAGTAAGCGCATACAAGGGTTTCATTACCCGTGAAAATTTAGGGACGAATTTTCGGAAATAAAGGGCTAAACCTATGAACTGCCTGAGCTGTGTGACGGTCGTTGACGCAGGTAAAGAACTCAAGGCGTGCATTTTACCCGGATTGGACGAACTTCTCCGTCGTAAATTACATATTCCAAATAGAGTACCGATGCCTTTAGAAAAGAACATTTTGAAAAGTTAAAGGAGAATCCGGCTTTTACAAGGGTATCTAGTACGGTGTGCAATACTTTTAGAGCTTGATCTATCGAGTCGGCAATAATTAGGACATCATCCAAATAGACGACAACGTACGAATGGCACGTTGGCTGTTATACGTGTTTTCAAAGGAATCTCAAGAACGATCTCTCGTTTCGTTTGTTCGCAACATCGAAATCAGCAGCCGCTGCTGAATACAATGAAGGAAAGTGTAGTACAGATCACTCCGACCAAATGATTTCTTATGTCACCACAATTAAAAAGGGTCAAATGCTACAGAAGACTTGGCACGCGACTACTCCTGAGGGTTTCCGTAGTAAACGCTTTGATGGTTTACAAAATTGTAGCAAGGAAGAACATAAATATTAGAATATTTAGACAAGTATGAGTTGCAAAATTATTAGGGTTGTCCGAAGATATAAGAATCCCCATTTTCGACGGAGTCAGCATAGTATCGCCGTCCTGAAAATGACTTCCGGAAGAAACATTAAACGCGCACGCACTTATGTTATGCAAATAAAGGACATCGAATGGATCGAACAAAGGCACAAAAGAATTCGAAGAAAACAACAACTTATTATCCAAATTGTTCATCGAGGGTAATCAATGCTGTATACTTCCTAGAATTAGGATGAATAGGGGTTTGGAGAAACCCACCGGCCATGTCCAGAATAATAAAATATCTCGCTTTTGCAATCTCGCGACTCGATCCGCAATGAGGGGTAAAGGATACCGATTCGCGACCGTATATTTATTTAGTTCTCGAAAATCTGTCTATCATCTATCTGAACCATTGTTCGTCTTCACGAGTAACACGGGGCTCGCGAACGGTGAATTACTAGGCTTTATGATTTTTGGCTGTAATTAAGTCGCTTGTTCTATCACGTACTACTCTGCGCTCGCGAAGTCTATTAGGACTCCTTGTACGGCGATGTTAGGATCAATTAATTGTACTTCTAACTGTCCTGTATTTTTTGTACGAGTACGTAGGGAACCCGTAACGGATGAATCTCTGAATTTTCGAAAAGAAAGATTAATCGACTTTTATCACTACCACGTACCTCATTGTCAACTTCATTGACATCGATCTCGTTTTCAGCTGTTTTATTACAGGCATTAATTATTTTTGTTTTACACATAGCGAGGCTATTTTGTGTAATATTACGTCAAAATCTTGGCTTAAAATTTGACGAGCAATCGCGATATCGTATTTTTAAATAACTATCAGCCAGGACATGAAAAATTTATCTCTAACCACTAACACCTGCAACGGACAAGATTTGAGCGATACGTTTAGAACCAATATCTCTTATTCCTCGCATTACTACTATATCAATCGTTCTTTTGCCAGAAATTCTCAAGACTACGGATTCTTTAATTAGCGAACACTCGGCTCCGAAATCGGGGTAAAATGGGAACGACTCACCCGGATGGCTTGATCTACCAGTTGGCGCCTCCATTAGGTAGAAGTCGATTCGACACTCGGTATTGAAATTATATTCAGGGCACTGCTTTGTAAAGGATTTTCCTCCATAATCAGATTGGTAGCTGCTCACCACGCAGCGGAGTCGAAAAATTGTTAGGTTCCACACTCGATTTTTGCACTAGCGACGGAATTAACTCGCGCACGATGGTCGTAACTTGCACTGCTATAACCGGCACTGATCCCACTTCTGATGTCGGGTTTACATTAGAATTAGGGTTAGGGGCGTGAAACGAATCTTCGTTTCGGGTTACACGTTGTCGTTATGCAATAGAGAAGACATTGACTAGTGCAAATACGATTATTATTAGAACCGGACAAGTAACCGTGGTAGTTAGGTACTCGAGAAACTAATGACAATGATCCTAGGTTCAATAACGAATCCGCGGTCGACGGGATGATAGATGAACGTACTCACAAAATCTAAGTCGGATGCGTAATGTTCTCTGGCCGTAAGGGGTTACTCTTTTTCATCGATGAGATCGCGAGCGAGAATGACTTTCCCGTGCCGATGATGCCACAGAGGAAAATTATACTGGGGTGTGTCTAAGGACACGAGATCATCGGATTCGTCGAGAAAAGCCTTCGTTTAGAAAGTAAGGGAAATTGGCGTTGCTGCTAATTGGTCAATCTCCATACCGGTTGTTAGAAAAAGATGCTAGCCGCCCTCGAGGAGAAGTTGCTAGTGGGAGACGCCGCTCGTTGAAAATGGATCTCCCCTATTTTCCCGTAGTTGGGACAAAGACTGTTTGTCTGTTTGAAGGACTTTAGTTGACTAAATCTTAAGATTTATAACAGGCCCTCGGGCTAGCTGAACATGTACTGCGGAGACGCAGCGACATCTGGCAATCATCTTACTCGAAGAATAGGGTCTGCGTGTGGCGAGCCACAGGACAGAAACCGTTGGAATGTTTACTGTCGCGTGTCGCCACGAATATTTCTTTTAAGGAGAGCTATAGAATTACTCCATACCTTTGTTAGACAAAGCGTTCATC